>NC_143250.1:55447196-55750227 GCF_984573655.1 Nuphar pumila | reverse complement strand
CTCTCTCTCCCCTCAAACTCTCTTTCCCTCTCTCTCTTACCTTCTTCCTCCAGCCGTGGGAGCCCCACCTTTGACGTGAGAATTGCAGCAACCTTCCTCCATCTCCAACTCTAAGGTGAAGATTCATTCCAATCTATTCATGACGACAAATCGTGAAGCCAAGGATGCAAATGCACCTATGAGTGCATGCTTCTTTGGCGGATTAGCAAAGCCAACTTATTTTCTTGTTTTCCTTTTTGTTCTTGTTCATGTGTAGGGATTCTTTTCCATTTTCATCGAAGTGTTTTACTTTTGGTTGCATTGCTGCATGCAATAACTTTTATGCATATTCTAATTGTTGATCAATGACGTTTCTTCTTCATTTCACATTTTGCCTTTTTTTTCAGTCGTGTATACCTAAGACTGTTATAGCAAGGTTTTGGTTGTGTTACCCTTGCTGGGGTGTGCTGGACCGAGCTGGGCTCATCCAGCCTACCCCCAGCACCGCTTTAGCACCTACTTGTATGCATGAGCAATTGTGGCCACCCTGCTCGAATTTCTTATTTTTCTTTGTGTGTGCTATGAGCTCAATCCAGTCCCAACACGTTGGGACTGGTGTTGCAGCCATGTTGGGCCTAGGTCACGGTGTGACCAGGCCTCATTAGGAAGAAGGACCCTGGCCTTCGGTTTCTTCCTTTTTCTTTTTTTCCAGATTAAGGTTTGTTGGTCCCCTTCGGACCCTTGGCGCGCGAGTCACCTACGCGGGTTAGCAGGTTGGGGTCGGCCCATGGCAGGCGCCCAACTCTTTTCTTTCAGCTTGGGTACGAGCCATAGGCTCTTGTTCATGGTTCTAGAGGTGGCACGGTCTGGTTCCGCGGACCAGACCCTTCAGCCAACCTTGTTAAACCCGTTTTGGAGCTGGACGCATTGCGGTTGGCCCGCGTGCCCAACATATGCAAATAAATAAATAAATAAATATATAAATATATAAATAAATAAATATATATATATTATAAATATATCTCTATGTTAAAAATTTAAATGTTTCATTTATTTTTGGTTTGCGACTTGGACTGAAGTGCCGGTCTGAACCATGGGTTCAGACTAGCACTACAGTCTGGTTTGACCAGCTGGTGCGTGAGCCTTGACCCAGCTCGGTTTTTCCTCTTTTAATGGAACCAGGTGGAGCCAGTGGGTGCTGAGCACCCTGGCCCTTTTCTTTTCAGCTAGCCTGCTGTCACATGCAGGTCTGAATCGAGGTTCAGACCTAAGGGTGATGGCAACCGGCACACGGTGCCAGCCTTGGTCTTTTAATGGTTGGAGTCGGGTGCCAACCGCATGGTGCTGGGCACCCAGGCTGTGGAGGCCGACCCTTGTGGGTCCAGGTCTGAACCGAATGGTTCAGACCAGTAAATGGTTGACAACAACCTGGTCCTATGGACCAGACCCACCATGTCAAGCCCCTTGGTGCCCAAATTTGCAGACTTAGCCGCTGCTGCTCTTGCTGGCAGTTTGACTCAGCCCTAACCGAACCCTTTTGACAGTCTGGTCCAAACCATGAGTCAGACCAGAATCTTTTAGTAAGCATGACAGTCCGGTCCAGAGGACCAGACTAGCGCTTTAGGTAGGTCCCTTTTGGCAGCGAAGGTGCGAATCCCTTGTTGGCACTTTTTGCATCCCTGTGACTCCATCCAATCAGCTGACACATATGCGGAGTTGTTCTTTTTAAGAACAACACTCAACCCACTTCTAGCTGAACCGTAGTAGGTCCAATTTCGGGTTTAGTTAGCCCCGCACCCTTTCGCACTTCGGTTAGGGTGTTGGCATGCGAGCACATGCCTTGGAATGCCCCTGTATCGGGTAATTAGGTATATTAATGCACATATGCCTAGATATAGTTGCGTACATACATGTAAGCATATATATAGTTGCGTACATACATGCCTAGATATAGTTGCGTACATACATGTAAAAATATACATATGTTGATAACAGAGAGCCTTGTAACACACACACACACACACACACACACACACACACATATATATATATATACATATATAGGGTAACACCTATAGTTGAGTGTTTCGTTGTGACCGAATGGACATGCGACACTCTCGTGTCCCATCCAAGGGTTTTCTCAGATGACTTTACACTCCAAATTTGATATGAGTATCCTTAGCGTTATTTCACGTTCGTCTCGTCAATTGGTTCGTTTCGGGTCCGCGGGCGCGACACCCCGAACCATGGTAATGCCAATGTTACCCCCATTAGAATGGGATATTTCCAAAAATCACCTTCGACACGTAAGTGTGTCGCACTACGTAAGTAAAACCCTCACGTCTTGGGTTTATGTTCAACAGACTAGTAAAGTAAGCAAATGAACACTATTGCAAACCCGTGTACTTAGAGACTACGTTGATTTAGAATCAGAAGTATGGTGTTGTATCTTTGTTTCGGGTCCGCAGGCGCGGAACCCCATACCGTGGAAATAGCTAATGTTATTCCCATAAGACGAGAATATCCCAGATTTCACCATAAACACGTAAGTGTGTTGAACCACGTATGAGGGTCTTTCGTATCGCAATTGCAACTTCCCTGCAAAAGCGACGATCCACCTTGAAAATGCTAATGTAATTCCCATACATATGGGAATAATATTAAATTCAATCTTAACACTGAAGTATGCAAAATAGTACATTTTTACTGTGAGAATAATAGCATGTTATGCAAAGTGCCAATGATATTGACCTAGAGACAATTGCTTAAATAATGAAAATTGATGAAATGTTATGCATGAAACTGCATATTTGCTTACACCTTTACTTGTCTCTCAGAAATGAAAATATAAAATGTCTCTGTTATTTATGTTTGTGCAAAAGTTAGAAAGCATGTGATACTATTACACTTTGCACGTGGCACATCCTGACAATGATACTGAGTAGTGTGTACCTCAGTTGGTACACTACTTAAGGCATTGGTAAGCGCACAAAGTGCACTTACTTTATGAAATGAAAAGACTGAAACTTGAACACCATAGGGTATGAATGAATGACTTGTTTGGGATCAGTTGGAGTCCTTGGGCAATGGCCCTTGTGTTGTAAGAGGACTCATATGTGACTATACCCTGAATCAAAAAGAAATAATATGGTGTTGTGACTGCTTTCACGAGCAGTGTGCTCTGTTGGCCATGTGAGACTGAGCACAAATGGGCAGGCCAAGTCCTCGTTTTGCGTACCCCGCAAGGACCACAAGGCAAAATCCTCATCGAGAGGTATGACTGAACAATGAGCCTAAGAAAGATAAACCTGCTTCACCAAATTCACAAAATGGTTCACCTTGGAGAGGGTGGATGGTACAACCCTGAGTGACTTGTCGTTACTACGACACGTGTTTTGACAGGAGCTGTATCGTCCTTTGGCCTCCAGACACTTAGAGTCAAGGAGGTCGAGGTTACCTTTTTAGGACCTCACTACTACAGTAGTAAGGATTGCAATCCTTGCCTATGCGAGTATTTTCTCTCAGCTATGTGCTACTCGCATGAGGTTGACTCGGTCTGTAGCTTCTCCGGTTACCACACTAGAATTTAATAACAGACGGGTGTATGTCTCACAGAATGTGAGGTTCTTTCGCGTACCCGACGGATTAATCAGAAGAACTTAAAGAACCAATCAACTGACTTACTGTAGTTGCTACTTTACTTGTTTAATAGTTTTCTCTTCAGTTACTTTACTTGTTCAACTGTTTCTTTAGTTACTTGCTTGTTTAGCACTTGTTACAGTCCAGTTACTACTTGAGTTACTTGCTTTACTGTTATTTCAGCTCTGTTGACTAGTACTTGTCACTTTCGCACTTACCTGACACAGGCACAGACACTTGTTAGTTCTTGTTTATGATTCCTTGTCAGAATTGATATATATATATATATATATATATATATATATATATATATATATATATATATATATATATATATATATATATATATATATATATATATATATATATATATATATATATATATACTTGTGGTTGTTTTTTCACCAGCTCGCAAGAGGCCTGACCCCGTTTTATGGGGATGTAGGTGACGAACAGGTACAATGTTGATGCAATGATACACGATGGAGGCTTGGGGGACCCACACTTCAGCTGCAGATCCTGTCCTTCGTGGTTTTGGATTTCTGGGTTTTTGGTTGGGATATATTCCCTGTTTTTGAGACTTATACTTTTACACTTTGTAAACTTTAAACTGTTGGGTTGTATACCCTTTTTACGTTGTAGTTGTACTTTTGTTCACACTGTTGTTTACTTGTTGCACTCACCTGTAGCCGTCCAGACTCGCGGCTTTGTTGTTTTACTTACACTGTGTTTTCCGCTGTTTCCTAGTTAAACCTTTCAACCCTAAAAATTTCGGAAGTCAATTCATTCTAGATTTCCCGCAATTGCCTTTTTACGTGATATTATTTGATTTAACCCGATTCTCAAAATAGGCTAAATTTCAAAAAATGCCAAATTAATAAAATTCATCGATTTCAACACATTTACAAAATATTACATCAAAATAAATCGTTGATCTTATATCCTCCCCTCCTTAAAAAGGATTTCTTTCTTGAAATCACCCTTAGAAGGTTACAAAAAGTTCTGGATATGTCTCTCTCATGCTCGCTTCTGGTTCCCATGTGCATTCTTCAATGCCATGGTGCTGCCAACGTATCTTAACTAGCAGAATATTCTTGGTACGCAAAACCTGATCTCGTCGATCAACAATCTCGATAGGCCATTCTGTCAAAGTCAGATCTTCCTGCACGTCCACATCTTTGTAATGAATGATGTGCGATGGGTCATGAACGTACTTCCTGAGTATCGACACATGAAAAACATTGTGAATATGGGCATATTGTGGAGGTAACTCGACACGATATGCCACTTCATCGATCCTTGCCACAATCTCAAACGGTCCAACATATCTTGGGCTCAACTTTCCTTTTTTTCCAAAACGAAACATACTCTTAGTTGGCGAAACTCTGACAAAAATCATGTCACTAACTTCAAAAGACAACTCGCGACGTCTCTTATCGGCATAACTCTTCTGTCTATCTTGCGCTGCCTTCAAACGTTCACTAATCTTCTGCACCTGCTGAGTGTAGCACTGAAAAACAATCGGCGATTCGCTCGATCTATCGCTGATATCGTCCCAATACGATGATGATCGACAAGGTCTCAGAGCAGATTTAAGTGTGGTCAAAAGTTTATTTTAGAAAAATTATTTTTAAAAAATTTATTTTAATAAATTTTTGTTGCGGTTAAAATCTATTTAGCCCAAATAGATTTTAGTCCCAATACATAAAAAGGCAATTGCGGGAAATCTAGAGCGAATTGACTTCCAAAATTTTTAGGGTAAGTTTGGAATAGGGTTATGGTGATTTACCCCAAATTGGAGGTCCGAACGACGAAAAAACCTCATCAGTGCATGTGAATTACGGGAGATCACTTAGAAATTTAGCGAGGGCCTAAACGAGACCAATTTCTTTCGAAATGAAGTTTTCTTTGCTTGAGTAGCTGTGTGATGACATTCACATTGATAATATAAAATAAAATTATTGCATTGTGGAAAAACATTTAAAATTAATTGGAAAATGGAAATCGATAACATGAAAATACCTTTTCTTTCATGGTCATGGTTGACCAAGGTCTCATTCGTCCCTTTTGGAGAGCCTTGGACGACCAAGGCCATGGAACCAACACTACAACAAAGCAGTAGATTAGCGACGACCACATTCCGTCGCTAATCCGTCGTTAACCATGTTAGCGACGGATTAGCGACAACGCGGCGACAGTATGCTTACGTCGCGAATATTTCGACGCTAACTGGCGACGGAATAATTCCGTCGCCAAGTCCGTCGCTAATTGCGACGGAATAACGAGCGCTATATTCCGTCGCCAATCCGCCGGTACTAAACGGCGACCACGGCGTGGCGACGGATTTAATTCCGTCGCTAAGCCGTCGCTAGATTAATATGAATAGCGACGGAATCATCCGTCGCTAATCCGTCGCAAAAACGAAAAAAAATAAAAAAAAATTTATTTAAAAATTAATTACCGAGAACTGTACAATTTATATTTCCTGTAAATAAAAAACAAACCACACAAAAAAATTCATATAACAAGTATCTATAATAATTAATCGTTCCACCTTAAAACTAAGAAGTTTAATTATTTACAATTCAACAATTACAATTAGGAAAAATAAAAAAAATAGAACTTCTTCAACACAGTCCTCTAATCATCGCCAAGATTTTGTGCGTCTTCTTGTTCATTGTCTTTATCTGTCCCTTCAGCTCCACTACCCTGATTATCGCTAGCAGCCTACACAAGAAAAGAACAGTCAGTATTGATAAACAAAATATAATGAAATAAATTACACACTATATGTGATTCTATCATGTGCTCATGTGTGATCTAAGGCAATAAAAAAACTCTATATGTGATTCTATCATGCTCATATGTGTGCTAAGGCAGTCAAAAAATTGAATATGTGATTATAGCATGTTCATATGTGTTCTAAGGCATATAAAAAAACTCTATATGTGATTCTACCATGCTCAGATGTGCTTTAAGGCAGGCAAAAAACTATATATGTGATTCGATCATGCTCGTATGTGTGCTAAGGCAGTAAAAAAATTGAATATGTGAATATAGCATGCTCATATGTGCTCTAAGGCAGGCAAAGCCAAAAATTTTATATGTGATTCTATCATAAATGATATATAACATGTTCATATGTGTTCTAAGGGAGTTAAAAAACTCTATATGTTATTATAGCATGTTCATATGTGTGCTAAGGCAGTCAAAAAACAGAATATGTGATTATAATATGCTCATATGTGTTCTTAGGCAGTAAAAAAACTGAATATGTGATTATAGCATGCTTATGTGTTCTAATGCAATCAAAAAAACTTTATATGTGATTCTATCATGCTCATATGTGCTCTAAGACAGACAAAAAGTTAAATATATATATATATGTGATTCTATCATGCTCATATGTGTGCTAAGGCAGTAAAAAAATTGAATATGTGATTATAGCATGTTCATATGTGTTCTAAGGCATCTAGAAAAACTCTATATGTGATTCTACCATGCTCAGATGTGCTTTAAGACAGTCAAAAAAACTATATATGTGATTATACCTGAGAGGGACCTGGAATCGAAGATCCCCTATCCTGAACAGCGGCCTTGATCTCATTTCGGAGAAAGGGGGCGACGGTGTATTGGAAGTAGTTATTCAGTGATTCATTAATGATCTCGCGTACATCATCACCGGAAAGAATAGTCGGCTGCTTGGAGCTTATGTCGGCGCAAGAAGTTGGTGAGCCGTAACTGGAAGAACCAATAACTGGTGAAGTGTTCATATTACTCCCAAACCCGAACACGCGACCTTTTTTGGGTTCACCTGCTGCAGTCACCCATGCTGTAGGATCAAATGATGGATGCTGAGTAGCGTCTTCGCCATATCGCTCTACCATTTGTTGCTCATATGCCTCCTACAAAATAATGTTTAAAGTATTCATTAATAATTAATGATAACATTATGATGACTTGCATATATATTGCAATGATTATTAATAGAATTAATACATACCGTTGTCGTTCTCGCCTTCTCTGATACGAAGACTCCCGTGGTCTTCCGTTTATGTGTTTCTACAAACACATCCTTATATGGTACACTGCCTCCTTTTTCTGCTTCCTGCGAAGTTAAATGACAAAAGATTTAGTACACAAATTTGCAACTATACTTATAAAATTAATATTATATATTGATGAGTTACCATTTTCTTTAGGTGGCTCCCAAATGTCTTAGATCCACCTGTGTGTAGATGGGCTTCGGGCATCTTCGATCGATTTTGTGAAGCCTTCGCAGAGCGATTTTTAAATGCATCTCCCGCCCACATATCGCACATTTCATCCCAGTAATCTCTCCTGATAGTAATAGGACCATGGCCCTTCCACAGTAATGGATCATCTACTACGCCAGATGCTTTTTTTGCTGCAGTCTTCATAGTGTGCAGCATGTCTGCAAATCGATTGGCAGCCACCTTCTGCCACACCTTCCTTGCATCATTTTCTTCCACCGTAGTTGCAAAGCGATTCGAAGCCTACAAATATTTTCAGAAAGTTAGTAGACATTGCTTAAATAAATTAAATATGAAACACATTAACTATGAGGAACAACTGTATACCATGAATGAGGACCACAATCTGTCTAATACCTCCTTTGGGTACTCTTTCCATTGAGCAACTGGTCCTGGTAGATGTTGAAGAAGTGAATTCCTAATCTCCCGTACTACTTCTTGTGGCTCAAACCTCGTGCTGCACATGAATTGTTACACAGTAAATATCAATATAAAATATTTAAAAGATATGCAATAATTGAAAACAAAATACTTACGGTCGATTATCGATATACACTATTCGAATGAGTCTTCTTGTGCCAGCCTGAGAAGACCCTGTTTCCTGTGTTGGCTGTTGACTTGTGCGATCAACTGGTGTAGGTGGGTCGTGTACAGGCGCAACATCATCTGTAAAAAAATACACACCAAGTTCTCAGAATGTGCATTTGAACTAATCAAGCATCTAATTAGTTATATGATATACCTATCACAGGAGCCCGTGAAGATGAAGGTTGAGCCTGGCTACTACTGGATGAGCGACCACTATAACCTCCACGAACCATATTCTAACAAATAACATATGTCATACAATACATTCAAATAATTCACATCAAGTATTACAATGCATTCAAGTCATTCACATCAAGCATTGCAATGCATTCAAATAATTCAAATCATTGACATCAAGTATTGCACTAATTCAAATCATTCGTTAATTGCATAAATTATAATACATTCAGATAATTGAAATCATTCACATCAAGTATTACAATGCATTCGAATCATTCGTATCAAGTATTACAATACATTGAAATAAAATTTTTAATCATTCACACCAAGTATTGCAATACAACTCACATCAAGTATTACAATGCATTTAAATAGAGGTTTGTAGTATAAGATTTTGCTCACTAGCTTGAGAATTCTTCCTCGTCACTAGTTTGACTTTCTTCTTCTTCTTCTTCTTCTTCTTCATTGTTTGCCCATCCACTTGGTACATCATTTGGATCACATTCTTCTATGAATGTTTCATCAGCCAATGGAGATATGACATGCATATCATGCGCAACATCGTGATCATAAGCGAAGTCACAGACATCATCTGATTGATAGTAATCACTGTCTTCAGCTAACTCATCTTCTTGTAACTGATCATACTCGGGGTATAGTTGCAACTAGTCACGTTGACCAGCTGAGTTAGTGGCATGGTTGTAAGAAGACTTTAAAAGCTCATAAAGGGAGGGCCACGATTGGCAATGCCCAAAGTATTAAAAAGGAAAATATTAAATTTTAAATAGTGATGACATGGCATAGTAATGAAGGAGGAGACATTTTTGGCTTGAGTGGGGCGCCATTCCTCCTTGGGGAATGCGTGGACCCATGAGTGTGCTTGTGCCTTGGGATTTTGAGGAAATCCCAAGGGCTCTTCCCAAGAGGGAAGAGCCATCATTAGGATAGATTAATACCTATTGGATGCATGGGACGGCAGCCCCATGACATCTTTGTAATTTTTCTTTTAGTAATTTGAATCCTAGTAGTTGAATGGAAGGGCTGGGAGGCGGTGGAAAACCGTGTTCCACCCCAGCCCTCCATCTAGAAGGAGTGATTTCTAGCCCTTCATCTCAGCCCAGCCATGTTATAAACCCCTTGGAAAAATCGGGCCCCTCTAGTTGGGCGATTTTTCTTTCTAACTCTCTCTCTTTCATTCTCTCTCCCAAACTCCCTCTCTCACTTGCCCTCTTCCTCCAGCCGTGGGAGCTCCACTCTTGGCGTGAAGGATTGCAGCCTTGCTTCCTCCATTTCCAATCTTCTAAGGTGAAGACTCAACTTGGGTTTGTACATAGTTTCAATACACATGAAACCGACGGAGCATTGTATCCATGCATCCAAGCCCAACGATGGATTAACCTATAAAAGTTGTTTTAATCTTGAATCACCATGGTTCCTCATTAGCTAAGTTGCTGCATTCATTTACAATAGATTTCTTTCGGTTTTCCAAACACATTTTATGTTTTTTTTTGTTTTGCATCACCTATACATGCAATTTTTGTTATTCCAGCAATATGATGCCTCTTGTATTGTTGATTGGGCTCTTGACGTGACCAGAGTCTTGGGTAGCTTGCTGGGGTGTGCTGGACCGAGCTGGGCTCGTCCAGCCGACACCCAGCACCCCTTAAGCACCAACTTATAGGCATGAGCATCTGCAGCCGCCCTGCTCGATTTTTTTTTTCTTTATGTGCTTTGGGCTCAACTCAGTCCCAGCACGTTGGGACTGGTGTTGTAGCTGTGTTTGGCCTGAGTCACAGTGTGACCAGGCTTCATTAGGAAGAAGGGCTCAGGCCCTTCGGTTCCTTTCTTTTTTTTTAGTTTGAGGTTCGTGGGTCCCCTTCAAACCTTTGGCGCGCGAGCCACCTTCACGGGTTAGCAGGTTGGGGCCAGCCCATGGCAGGCGCCCAACCCTTTTCGTTCAGCTTGGGTATGAGCCATGGGCTCTTGTTCATGGTTCTAGAGGATGCACGGTCTGGTCCCGTGGACCAGACCCTCCAACCAACTTTGTTGCACCCGGCTTGGAGCTGGGCGCATTGCAGATAACCGCGCGCCCAGCATGGACCTTTTCTTATATTTTCTTTTAGGTTGCAATGTTTTTATGTTATTTATTGTTTTGACTTGGACTGAAGTGCCGGTCGGAACCATGGGTTCAGACCAACACTACAGTTTGGTTTAACCGACTGTTTGTGAACCTAGACCCAGTCCGGGCTTGGCACTTGGTGCCAACCCATTTTCCTCTTTGAATGGAACCGGGTGGAGCCAGTGGTGCTGAGCACCCTGGCCTTTTCGTCTCAGCTAGCCTGCTGTCACATGCAGGTCTGAACCGAGGTTCAGACCTGGGTGTGTGGCAACCAGACTGGCGCACGGTGCCAGCCTCGAGGTCTTCCTATAGTTGCAGCCGGGTGCCAGTCGCATGGTGCTGGGCACCCAGGCTGTGGTGGCTGACCCTTGTGGGTCCAGGTCTGAACCAAATAGTTCAGACCTGTAAATGGTTGATAGTGCAACCTGGTCCTAAGGGCCAGACCCACCTTGTCCAGCCCCTTTGTTCGCAGACTTAGCCGTGACTGCCCCTTTCGCTAGTTTGACCCAATTCAAACTGAACCATTTCGGCAACCTGGTCCGAACCATGAGTCAGACCAGTTTTTCCCTAGTGCACAGTAGTCTGGTCCGGAGGACCAGACCTGCAATTCTTGTTAGGCCCGCCTTGGCAGCGGGTAAGCGATTCATTTTCGGCACCCTTGCAACCCTGCAATCCCATTAATTTGGTTGTCAACCCCTTTTTCTTTTAAAACCAGCACGAACCTACTTCAAGCCGATCCATAATAGGTTCAAACTAGTAATTGTCTTGCCCCACACTCTTTCGCACTTCGGTTAGGGTGTTGGCATGCATGCACATGCCTTGGGATGCACCGGTTTCGAGTATATATATATATATATATATATATATATATATATATATAAGTGTGAATGTATATATGTATATACGTGTACATACCTATAAGGAGCGTGCCTCATTGAATATATATATATATATATATATATATATATATATATATATATATATATATATATATATATAGGGTAACACACATAATTGATTGTTTCGGTGCGACCGAATGGACATGCGACACTTCTGTGTCCCATCCAAGTATTTTCCTCAAAAAAATTTACACTCTGAACTGAGTATGAATTTCATGGTGTTGTTCTACGTTCGACTTGTCATTGGATCGTTTCGGGTCTGCGGGCGCGGCACCCTGATCCGGGGTAATGCCAATGTAATACCCATTAGACGGGTTAATTTCAGAAATCATCTTCGACACGTATGTGTGTCTCACTGCGTAAGGAAAACCCTCACACCTTGGTTTATGTTCAACAGACTAGTAAAGTAAGCAAATGAATACTATTGTAAATCCATGTACTTAGAGACTACGTTGATTTTAAATCACAAGTGTGGTTTCAGTATCTTTGTTTCAGGTTCACAGGCGCGACACCCCATACCGTGGAAAAAGCCAATGTTATTCCCATAAGATGGGAATATCCCAGATTTCATCGTAACACGTGAGTGTGTTGAGCCACGTATGAGAATATTGTTAAATTCAATCTTAACATTGAAGTACGCAAAATAGTACTTATTTACTGTGAGAAATAATTGCATGTTATGCAAAGTGCCATTGTTAATGAATTAGAGACAATTTCTTAAATGATGAAAACATGATTGAAATGTCATATGCAACTGTATAATTGCTTGCATATTTATTGTCTCTCAGGAATGAAAATATAAAATGCCTCTATTATTTATGTTTGTGCAAAAGTTAGAAAGCATGTGATACTATTACACTTTGCACGTGGCACATCCTGACACTGGTACTGAGTAGTGCGTACCTCGGTTGGTACACTGCTTGAGGCATTGGTAAGCGCACAAGGTGCACTTACTTCATGAAATGAAAAAGACCGAAATATGAACACCATAGGGTATGAATGAAAATGACTTATTTTGGGCTCAGTTGGAGTCCTTGGGCAATGACCCTTGTGTTGAGAATGGACTCTTATGTGAATTTACCCTGAATTAGAAAAGAAATAACATGGTGTTGTGACTGCTTTCACGAGCAGTGTGCTCTGTTGGCCGCGTGAGGCAGAGCACGTGAATGGGCAGGCCAAGTTCTCATTTTGCATACCCCGCGGGGACCACGAGGCAAAATCCTCGTTGAGAGGTATGATTAAACAATGAGCCTAAGAAAGATAAACTTGCTTCGCCCCATTCACAAAACGGTTCACCTTGGAGAGGGTGGATGGTACAACCCTGAGTGACTTGTCGTTACTACGACACGTGTTTTGACAGGAGCTGTAGCGTCCTTTGGCCTCCAGTCACTCAGAGTCAGGGAGGTTGAGGTTACCTTTTTAGGACCTCACTACTGCAGTAGTATGGATTGCAATCCTTGCCTATGTGAGTGTTTTCTCCCAGTTGTGTGTTGCTCGCATGAGGTTGACTTGGTCTGTAGCTTCCCCGGTTACCACACTAGAATTGAATAACAGACGCCGAGTGCATGTCTCACAGAATGCGAGGTTCCTTCGCGTACCCGAAGGAGTAATCAGAAGAACTTAAAGACTAACCAATCAGCTGACTTACTGTACTTGCTACTTTACTTGTTTAATAGTTTTTACTTCAGTTACTTTACTCGTTCAGTTGTTACTTTAGTTACTTGCTTGTTTCAGCACTTGTTACAGTCTGTTACTGCTTTGAGTACTTGCTTTACTGTTACTTCAGCTCTGGTGACTAGTACTTGTCACTTTCGCACTTACCTGACACAGTCACTTACACTTGTCAGTTTTGTTCCTGCTTTCCTTTTTGTTATGATATATATATATATATATATATATATATATATATATATATATATATATATATATATATATATATATATATATATATATATGTGGTTGTTTCTTCACCACCTCGCAAGAGGCCTGACCCCGTTTTATGGGGATGTAGGTGACGAACAGGTGCAGTGCTGATGCGACGACACACAGTGGAGGCTTGTGGACCCACACTTCAGCTGCAGATCCTGTCCCTCATGGTTTTGGGTTTTTGGTTGGGATATATTCCCTGTTTTTGAGACTTGTACTTTTATAGTTTGTAAACTTTAAACTGTGGGGTTGTATACCCTTCCTTACGTTTGTGGTTGTTTGGTTGCACCTTTGGTTACACCGTGGTTTACTTGTTGCACTCACCTGTGGTCGTCCAGACTCGCGACTTTGCTGTTTTCCTTACACTGTGTTTTCCGCTGTTTTCTAGTTAAACCTTTTCAAAAAAAAATTTCACAGAAAATTCTAAGTTTTTCCGAAGTCGGGGTTTGGAAAAACTTTTAACCGTGAAAAACTAAATTTATTTAAATAAATTTATACTAAAATAAATTTATACTAAAATAAATTTATACTAAAATAAATTTATACTAAAATAAATTTATACTAAAATAAATTTATACTAAAATAAATTTATACTAAAATAAATTTATACTAAAATAAATTTATTTCAAAAAATTTAAAATTTTAATAAATAAATTTTAAAATTTATTTATTTAAAAGAGGAAAACGGGCTGGCACCAAATAGATTTTAGTATAAAAAGTTAAAAAGTTTTTAAAAATTAGAATTTTCAAAATTTATTCTAAATAAATTTATTAAAATTTATTCTAAGTTTTTAAAAATTTATTTGTTAAACAACACTGCTAACAACTAAAATCTATTTGGTTAAAAAAAATTCTTAACCTATTTGAGCTGCTCTAACTTGAGCAGGGTCTAGACCGAGTGTCCAGACACCAAACGTGGCCCAATAGCCACAAAACGGAAAGGTGTAGGCTTTCCAGCCCGCACCCAGTTGCAGTCCCTCAGCTGCACTACCTGCAGCTGGTCCGAAGGGCTCCAGCCAGCATCAAGGGAGGGGTACAGGCCTGCCTCCTGTACCCAGCTGCAGCCCAACAGTAGCGTGGCTGCAGCGAGGCCCGAAACTAAAACCAAAACAGATGGCGAACAGGGCATGACGCCCAACCGAACAAGCTGGGACAACCCCTTGACAGGTCTGGACCATATTCGGTCCAGACCCTGTCAGACCAGAAGGAAAACGACCCACACCCACCCGAGTTGGTGGGTTCGGCCAAGGTTCACGCTGAACCAAAGGGAAAACGCCCAAGCTGGGAGCGGTCTGGGGCCACCTGCTGCTGGACACGTCCTGCAGCCTGGACAAGTTTCAACGAACAGAAAAATAAATGAAAAACCGAACAGGAATAAAAATAAAAAGGCCATAGCTTCGTGGCCAGCCGGATCTAAAAAGTGCATTAGATCTCATTTTTTCCCATGGCCAAGATAATACTAAGCCAATAGATTTCATCAATAAAATGTGACCAATTAACCAGCCAAAAAAACTACTTATTACAAATAATATCTTATTGTTGCATCGAAACATAGAAATGTCGACTAATCTGGTTAATGTTGAACTTGGTAAAATAAAATGGTTGAATAATTGAAAAATTAGATTATTCAGGAATACGTATTGAATGCTAAGGTTGGGAATGAAATTCCCGTGAGTAGATCTATGATCAAAAAGGGATTTGTGATTGTTCCAGAAGAACAAGAAATGAAGCAAAAGATACGGTAGAACTCGGATCTATAACAAAAGGCCAAAACAAGGGGAAGTCGATGCCTCCCAATCATGGCTCGGCCTGCTTAGCCTAAGCCAGCAGCACCCAAAAAGGGCGAACCCGAATAGGTGGGTTTGCTGGGCTTATGCCAAAACGGTGCCTCCTTGCCAACCGAACAAGGCTTTGAAAGAAGAAAACCATGGTTGTCACAATTTCAGCAACACATGAAGAAGATACAACAAGTCATAAGAAAACTCATGAGATAAGAAAATGGTCTCAAACATTGCAGCCACTATCTTAACGAAGAAAAATAACTTCATAAGAGCATGCTCATCCAAACTCGCAAATCTGAAATAAAAGCATGTAATGTAGCTTACGACAAATGCAAGAGCACGAATACATTTACTCAACCGAAATCCACAACCAAGTAGGTGAAATGGAAACTCACTTCGAGGCTTTTGATAGTGAAGATGAAGATGGCGCCCACGGTGGAGAGAAAGGGAGTAGAGAGGAGAGCAAGAGAGGAGAGAGGAAAATGTCCAAGAGAAAAAAAATGCTCTCTCTCTCTCTCATCAAGCCTTAAGTACTTGGGTTTTTAGATTGGATTGTGGAGATTAAAGGAGAAAAGATGGAGAACTGGGGTGCTCCATGCCCCCCCATAGCCGCCCAACTCTCCAATTCATGTCTCCCTTTTGAAAATTTCAGAAAAGTTTTCAAAAACACCCTTGAACAAGTTTTATATAAGCCTTTATTGTTTGAAAAATTTATAAGGGTGTGCCCTTGGCTGCCACCCAAACCAGCCACTCGTTTTTCCTTATTTTGAAAACTTCAAAACAATTACTAAGAAGCCATGGGGCGCCAGCCCCATGCCTCCTTCCTAGGGAAATTGCCCCTCATGATGAAGCCTTAAGCTTCATCATGAGCCTTGAATCAAGGGTTGGGCCAATAGAGGCCCTCCCATTTTCCAAGTCATGCATCCTTTGCAAGAATGCCACCCAGCTGGTCAACTACAGACCAGCTGGTCCACCAAGGTTCAAAATCGTCCCCTAGAGGGCACACATAAGGGCTGGATGTTCATGGATCCAGGCCAACTCCGGATCCAAAACCAAAATCGCCAAATGCACTAAATTCCAAAACAATGCTTATTTTATGCTTTTAAATGTAAAATTGACTTCAATAAATTGTTTATTTATTTTTAACATCTTAATTGCCATGGAATGTTCATTGCTTCTTAAGATAATTCCCCTTTGTTTGCGAGAAAGAAGCTCACTACGACTCGCGTACAATCGTTAAGCAAATCTCGTAATTCACATGCACTGACGAGTTTTTTTCGTCGTATAGATCCCAAATTCGAGGACAAGCTATACAAATATAATATAAACTTACCCTTAAATTTTTAGAGGTTAATTTGTCCCGAATTAGGCTCTTCTTACTTACATAGTGTACTTACGCGATTTTTGGGTCGCACGCACAAAGCCGAAATACAAAGCATAGTCAATTTATACTTAATTACGTGCTATAGCCTCATAAACACATGAAAGCATACAAATCAACTCAAAGCAAACAGTAAATTCCTCAGAAAATTTCACGGGTCTTACATCCTACCCTCCTTAAAAAGGATTTCGTCCGCGAAATCACAAAACACCAATCAACAACAAAATGGTCAGATCTCATCTGACGGTGCCTAATCGGCCATAACTAAGTCTCTCGTAGGCTTCCTAGGACAGAACTTGGAAATATGCCTGGTTTTCCACACTTAAAACACTTGCCATCGTAACGAGGACAAGCTCCAAAAGCATGATCTTCGTTGCATTGTTGACACTTCCGCTGGTCATTCGATCACTGGGATCGCCTTTGCTGGCGGTTCTGCTGCACTTTCTGATGCTTCCGCTCTCTAGTAGGTGGTGAGGACTCCACCCTACTAGGATTCTTCTCGCTGGTAATCGCAAAAACTTGAGTCTGTTGCTCGGCTTGGTCTTCGTCCAACAGAGTAGCTACCTCAAAAGCCTCTTCGAGCGGCTTTGGCTCGCTAGTGAACTCTTTGGTTCTCAAAGTAGGCCTCAAACCACGAGCGAACTTTATTGCTCGTTCATCTTCCATGACGTAAACATTCGGACAGTATCATTCCAAATAATGAAACTTCGTGATATAGTCAGACAAAGTCATCGCTCCTTGTTGCAAGTCCAGAAATTCTTACATCTTCTTACTGCGTTCATGCTTAGGAAAATACGCAGAGTTAAAAACTTCGTCGAATTCATCCCACGTATCATTTGTGTCTTTGAATCTGACCAAAGAGACGGTGTCCCACCACTTCTTAGCGTGGTCTTTCAAATGATAAGTACCAAAATTCACCTTCTGTTCCTCAGGGACATCCAAAACACGAAAAATACGTTCTATCTCACGTATCCAAGATTCTGCAGCTTCAGGGTCCGTCTTACCTTCAAAAGCAGGAGGATCCAATTCCATGAATCGCTTATACGTAACTGTACTATTATTCTGCCCACTTTGGGCTACGTGCTGAAGGTTCACACCCATCTGTTGCATCACAACCACTTGCTACTGCACAACAACTGCAAGGTTGTTCATAGTGCCCATAATGTCGTTGCATCTAGTCTTCCAATTCATCTATCATGACAAAAAAACACAATAATCAATCGATAGGTCTGACAACCATACTCGCTAAACGATAATCGCAGCAATCATACAAAGATTATAAGCATATATAATTCAGACAAAAGCTACATCACAGCTAAATCATGCAGCACAATACAACATATAAGCACGTTCCACGAACGGTCTCAAGCGACCCCATACTAGGCCTCTATCTCTAGAAAATCACCATTCTAGGCGACAAATGTTAGAGAATTACCACTAACACAACAAAACGAGGAGAAACATCACTCGCATGACGTCACCAATCATAACATCGTTAGGGAATCACCACCCTAGCGGCATCGTTAGAGAATCACCACTCTAACACAACAAGACAAAGAGAGTCATCTTTACTCAACTAACATCGTTAATCTTATCATCGTTAGGGAATCACCACCCTAGCGGCATCGTTAGAGAACCACCACTCTAACGGCATCATCAGAGAATCACCACCCTGATGGCATTACTGAAGAATCACCACTCCAGTAGCATCATTAGGAAATCACCATCCTAATGACATCATCAGAGAATCACCACCCTGATGGTATTACTGGAGAATCACCACCCCAACAACATCATTAGGAAATCACCATCCTAATGGCATCGTTAGAGAATCACCACTCTAAAGGCTCTGCTGGAGAATCACCACCCTAGCAACATCATTAGGAAATCACCATTCTAATGGCATCGTTAGAGAATCACCACTCTAACGGCACTGTTGGAGAATCACCACCCCAGCAACATCATTAGGAAATCATCATCCTCATGGCATCGTTAGAGAATCACCACTCTAACGGCACTGCTAGAGAATCTCTACCCAGCAACATCATTAGGAAATCACCATCCTAATGGCATCGTTAGAGAGTCGCCACTCTAACAGCACTGCTGGAGAATCACCACCCCAACTGTATCTCTAGAGAATCACCACTCCAATGACCTTCATTAGAGAACCACATACGCCTCTGGTACCAGATTGGGTTGCGTGCTAATGCAGCACGACCGGGTGATTGCCTATGCTTCTAGACAGTTGAAGACCCATGAGAGAAATTACCCGACAGTGAACACCCCAAATTTTTCAAAGTTTTGTAAAAATGTCCTTTTTGCCTCTGACCCCGTTTTCTGAGAAAATCAAAGCAATTTCAAAGCTAAAATTCAATTATTCTTCAGATTTTCTGGATTAAATTCCATGTTGATATATTCAAACTCGATTCCGGATCCGAACCCAGTGTTTAAAATCCAAATTTGAGCTTCGTTATCCAAATTTTTAAAATAAAATTTCAAAATACAAAAAATAATTTTTGAAAAGCTCAGACAGTCCATCTGGTATCCTGTTGGATCCACAACCCTGTATTTCTCAATTCGAGGTCTTAAACCTTGAATATTTCCTAAAAACCCGGATATAAACCCATTTTCTGAAGAAAATTTCCCAAAATAGCCTTGAATTCTTAGAAAAACTCTCATTTATAAATATTTTGCAAAAATACAAAAAAAATTAGTTTTAAATCTTTATTTCTTCGTAAATCTTAGGATTTTATTCTAAAAATACAAAAATATAGAAAAACAACACAAAAAAAATCAAGAAAATTGGAAAAATTACGAGAAAAACAAATGAGTTTAAGCTTTTTAAAGTTAATTTTGCTAAAAACCTCATTTTAAAAACCCTTTTTGTGAAAAATCTTTTTGAAGGAGCCTCTTTTTGGAAAATCCAAATTTTTTTGCAAACAAACCCTTCACGAACCTTCCAAACCCTCCCTTTTTCTCTCACTCTCTCCGCCTCTCTTTCGTTCACCCTCACCGAAACCCTCTTTTTCTCAAACCCTCCATCTCCGAACCCCCCTTCCTCCGCCATCGATGTCCAATGGCCCTTCACGAACCTTCTTCCTCCTCCTTAAAAAGGCACTCAAAAGAACCCTAAAGACATCGCTTCTCACCCCCACATCTTCTTCCTTCTTCTCCATCCGTTTTCCACCTTTCCATTGCATCCTTCTTCAATCTCTCTGATCCTCCTTCTTCCTCTTCTTCTACTTCATTTTTCCTCCTTTCTCTTCTTCTTCCCTTTCACTTTTTGGGTCCTTACCATCAACTAAAGGAGGTCAATCTCACAAAGCCCCATCGAGGTTGTCAATCAGTTCAGCAGAAAACATCGAAAGAACAGTTGTATTCTTCCGCAACTCACCTCCCCGGATCAGGTAGGATGCCATCCTCCATTTCAAACCAGCTTCTGAATTACAATAAATGATCCAAGTAATCCTTCTTGTTTTAAATCTGGTTTGATTTGATTATTGACTAGCATCATGTTCATCGTTATGCTTCTTATTTTCTGTAACATTCTTCATTCTGTCTCTCCTTTTCTTTTCATACACCATTTCTTTAGTAGCATTTCCTATATCATGATTCACATAGCTGTGTTAGATAGCATATTTGGGTTTTATTTTCATCTATATGGCATCTAACCGTTCATGACTCAATTGAAACTCAGGTTCATTCGTGTTATGCCACATACTTGGATTTCATTTTTATCTGTCATACCTTCTCTGTCTGTTTTCATTTTCTTTTATTTTGGGTTTTCTGTTTATTAAAGAAATATATGTAATGTCGATTTGCCTATGGCAACATCGACTTACATTCTGCAATAGAGTTCCACCCCCTTTCTTTTGGGGTTACATTTCCCTCATTATTGTTTTATATTTTTGTTTTTTTTAATACGGCATCTCATTTGATAATTCTTCTCCTTATTTTATGATTTTTTTTATTATTATCTGATGTTCATTTCAGTTGCTCGTTTTGACTCCACTTTTGTAAATAGTATCGTTGGTATCTCGGATTGTGATTTCTTTTTTTTCTCTGCATCCCATCTTGCTTCTCACCTCCACACGACTGCAGCACAGAGGCCTCATGTGCCGGCCTTTGCATTCCTCTGTTTCACCACAGAGGTCTCTTTCGATTTATCCCCTTTTTGCATGTGATATTGATTTATCGTGAATCTTCATCCTATTTGTTGGGAATGGAATCTTATGCTGTAGAACCTGTCATAAGTTATTGTAAAATGTTTTGTTCTGTTATTGGATGGTTTAAAATCACGGTGAAAATAAATCCGGCATTGATCTGGTTCACAATTCAGTGGATCATTACTGGGGCACAATAAGCAAAATCGATTTGCTATATGCCTGAGCAACCGAAATCGATATGCTTAATGAATTTTGGATATCCAATTTCTAAGACTGATTTGCTGAGTCAGTTTGCTGAATCCGATGGGTGAAATCAGGTTGACTGTGTGAAGTTTAAGTTCAAATCTGAAACATTGCTGGCTCCGATGTGTTGTGTATGGCATGTTTGGAATTCTAAATGATGGAATAAACTGGTATGGTTTGATCAAAGTCGCATATTCTATCTACGTATCTCCTGCACATAGTATTGTATAACATCCCTTCACCAGCATTCACTTACATACTATCACTTGTACACTGTTTCATCACTGCATATCACACCTACATATTTTTTTTTTCCAGTCCCTACTAGATTTGGTTATAACTTTCTGTATCATTTGGCGAGAAACAGCAGCCCTCAGGGCTTGAATCAGCGTTTCCATGCTGACAGTCCAAGCACTTGACTATTTGCATCTAGCGACCCTCTCTCTTTCTCTCTCTCTCTTTCTGCATTTGCTATTGATTGATAAATTTAGGCCTGTGGATCTAACTGTTGTTAAGAATGCAGCTGCCCCTTCAATACCAGTGCCTTCAATTGAAAAAAAAAGTTATTGACTCAGCAAAGTCATCAGGTTCGTACTTGGATTGTGAGTTTTCAGAATGGTTTTTGCTTTTGATGGATTTGCAAACATCCTTGATATCATCTATGCTTATACGGATGGTTTCCATATTCCAAGTTTTCTTTCAATGTAAGTTAGATGGCCACATTGATGAAATGTTTGTGAGTCTGCTGCTCTCTTGCAAAGATTGAAATCGAAGTTTGTTATTATGGCTTGTTGAGTTTCTATTTTTTTTTTATGTATGTCAACAAGAACTTTGTTCTGCGAAACTGTTGCTATTTCATTCCATCCTACTCAACAACTAACCAAAATTAAATTGAATTGCAATTGGATCAATCATCAAATCTTGATACGGAATGGTTTGCTTTGATGAATCTCTTTGCTTTGAACTGATGTGAGATATGATAAAGATAACTAAAAATCATGTAGTTTATGCAGGTCGAGGTAGATAGTCGTAGATACAAATTATATGTGAACTTCGGGGTTTGCATTGAATAATGATTCTCGGGTCTGATGCGATTCAATACAAATTAGATGATGATGGTATGAAACACATGTACTTGTGATAGCAGATATTCAATAATTATATACGGACTACCCATGTATATTATTTAATTTCCTAAATTACTACGGACTACATATGTAGATTCCACTTTCTCTATATGGATTACGATATAAGCTCTTCCTTTTCAGTCTGTCACTATATGTGTGAATTGAAGTCAAGCCTATGAATGCGTTTAAAGAAGATAAAGGAGCGAAGAATTGAAGGAATGGGTGTGGAGCACAGAAATAGAAGAACTATATCATAAGGATTTGCAAAAACTTGGATATGGAATAAAAATGAGATATTGAAGTAGTCCTGATCATACAATAATAACAAATATCATCACATCTCAAATTAGATTGGGAGATCTTAGTGATAGAATATGAAATACTGAGTAATGTAACTAATTAATATTATAAATATGTATAAAACATTAATTGAGTACACTAACAAAGATATATATAATAATTCATTCGTTTATTTGAATATATCATTAGCCATTTCTTTATTTTTTGTTGTGAGGAGCTTACCATGAATCACAAAATTTATGTTGCTTCCGTTATTGATGATGGATTGGCCATATAACTTGCTTCTATTCGACCCAGAGTCGATCAAGGTACTGTTGTTGGCCAAGCCGTAAAAGATATTGCTAGTCAACCAAACGCAGAGGGTAAAATACGATGTACTTTATTGCTTAACTGGCTTTTATGGAACTTTAACAATTTTTGGCCTCGTCGTCGCATTAGCACTTTTATTTGCTAAACCCTTTGTGTAATCCTAGAAACGTGAAAATGTGAAAAATATGTACTTTTATTTCTTTGACCCTGCCTCTTCTCTTCTTTAAATTATGACACCTCAACACTTACTCCTAAAATCCTAAACATGCTTGGACCACACTAACAAGTAAACTTGTTTTGACCATCTCTTTCTAATGATTTATCCTTTTGAGGTATGGTTTAAAGTGTTTAGTTTAAATTATAGTAAAAAAACAAATTTGGCCAATTTGAATGTCAAAATCATAATTAAAGTAAATCTTCATAAAAAAAGATCTTTATGTAGTCAAACGAAGTTATTTTGGTCATAACTTTTTACTTACATATCGAAATGACAAATTTTTTTGTGTTAGACTCTAGTTTCATCATTCTTTTGGACAAAAATCTTTATGAAGTTCTTTTATAGGCAAAAAATAGACTAAGCTTGGGCATTTTTTAAGCCCCTAGCGATGGGTCGACCTGGACCCAAAAGGTTGGTTTAAAGAATGCATTTCTAATCCATATTGGTTGACCTTGAATATCTCTTTGATGATCTAGAAATCTTAGGAGCAACCAATGATTTATGTTTTATGATTCATATCTAGCAAACTCGAACTACTTCATCAGAAGTGATGATATTTGATATTATTGAATCATCAGAACTACTTCAATATCTTATTTTTATTCTCTATCCAAGTTTGTTGCTCCCAACCCATTCCTTCAATCCTTCGATCCTTCATCTTCTTTAAACGCATTCATAGGCTTGATTTCATATTCAATCCATACGTAGTCATAGACAAAAAAGGAAGAGCTTATATCGTAATCCATATAGGCAAAGTGGAGTCGATATCTATATAAAGTTGGTAGTAATATGGGGAATCAAATAACATTCATGGGTAGTCCATATATAACTATTGAATATCTACTGTCACATATACATGTGTTTCTTCTATAATGTAAACCATCGTCATCTTATTTCTTTTGGAACCGATCGGACCTTGGAAGAATTCTTCAAAATATGCAACGTATAATTTGTAGCTACGACTATCTAGCTCGACCCACCTAACCTACATGATTTTTATCTCACATCAATTGAAATGAAGAGATTCATCAAAGCGAATCATCCCAGACGATTAACAAATTGGAATTAATAAAAATGGTATCCTATTGAATAATTAACAAGCCCGTGAATATTTCATTCTATCCTATTCAATAATTAACAAAAATTAGAATTAATTGCAATTGATTCAATCATCGAATCATGTAGGTTAGGTGGGTCGATTCGCTAGATAGTGTGACATGAAATAGGGCAAGAGAGGATCATAAGAAAAAATCAGAATTTCCCCCGTTTTTTACAATTTCGTAGTGTAATACACAATATAACAAATATCAATAGCGTACTTATATTTTCTCTTGCTCTTGTTTTCATCCTACACTATCATACATATAATAAATAAATACATTTATATCAATCATGTATCTCAAGCGAGTATCTTGAGATACGCATGAATTAATTTTTAGAAAAAGATTCACGGTCTTACTTAATTTTGAATTAAAATAATTTCAAACAGAAAAAGTGACTCTAAAAAATTCAAAGCATTATTTTATTATTTATTTGGATGAAAAGTTACTCGATGATGACCTTCCATGGATAAATATACTAAAAAAACAAGAAGAACAGTTACTAAATCAATGGTTAATATATTCCTGAAAAGTCAAAATGTATGTGATACCGAAGAAACCTTCTAAAACATTACTTGGTAGAAGTATTGGAGTTGGTTAAATCAATATACCGAAGAAACATTCTAAAACATTAGAGGTGGTTCAGAAAAAGATTTACATTGATTGTGAAATGATTAGAGGTGGTTCAGAAAAAGATCAATGTTTTGTGAAATGAATTAGAGTGTTTAAAAACTGATTATGAGGCATCACAGAGAGACCCTCGTGTTAAGTTGCATACATGTTTTAAGCTGCTTATTCATACTTTCATCTTCGTTAAAAATAACTTTTTAGAAATGGATTTGATCTCAATGTTAATATTATGCATTGTACAAATCGGTGTGTCTACCATTTTGTCATCTCACGCTTGATAACGAAGAGATATAATATGTAAACACTACAGTTTCGGCATATTTCAAAAAACAAGTTGCCCAGAGTCATTTTCGACATACTCTCTTTTTTTCCACTATTTTTTGCATATAAAACAACATCATAAAAGTTTTACTCCAAAAGAATGATGAATATCTCAAACATGAAAAAAATAAGTCAGTTAGATGTCTAAGCACAAAGTTATAACCAAAATAAGTTGGTTTGACTACCTATAAAACTATTTTTAAGGTGAATTTGATTTAGTTTTGAATTTGACATTCAAATTTACAAAATTTGTTTTCTTACTACAATTTAAACTGAACACGTTAAACAATACCTCAAAAGGATGCATGATTAGAAAGATATGGTGAAAAGAAGTTAACTTGTTAGTGCAGTCCAAGCATGTCTAGGATTTTAGGAATGAAGTGTTGAGTTGTTATAATTTAAAGAAGAGAAGAGGCAAGGCTAAAACAGTAAAAGAAGTATGTATTTTTCATGTTTCTAGGATTACAAAAAGGGACTAGCAAATAAAAGTGCTCATGCGACGATCAGGACGTAAATTGTTAAAGCTTCCATAAAGGGTAGATTAAGAAACAAAGTACCTCGTATTTTACCCTTTGCTTCTATTTGACTAGATTCAACCAACTCCAATACTTTTACCAATTATTGTCTTACAAGATTTCACAAAATCTTTATCACATAGTTTTGGACTTTTCAAGAATATATTAGCCGAATCATAAAGTTACCTCACGGGGAGTTAGTTGCACCTACAAATGATATAAATACTACTGTTGGTTTAGCTTTACTCACGTCAGTGGCACATTTCTGTGCAGACCTTAGTAAAAAGGGATTGGGGTATTTCGGTAAATAGATTCAACAAACCCCAAGACTTTAACAAATTAATAGACTAGAAGATTTCACAAAACCTTTGTCACTTGTTTTTCGACTTTTCAGGAATATATTGGCCGATGAATTTGTAATTGTTGTTCTTGTTTCTTTAGTTCACTTAGCCATGGAAGGTCATCATTGAGTAGCTTTCCTTTCCAAATAAATAACAAAATAATGCTTGGAATTTCAAAGAGTTGCTTTTTCTGTTTGAATTGATTTAAATTCAAAATTAAGTAAGCCCATGAATCTTTTTCCAATAATTAATTCATGCGTACCTCAAGATATTGGCTTGAGGAACATGATTGATATAAATATGTTTATTTACGATATGTATGATATAATGTAAGAAGAAAACAATAGCGAGAGAAATATATGTACGATAATAATATTTATTATATTACGTATTACACTACTGAATTCTAAAAAAAGGAGGATTTCCTAATTTTTCCTAAGATCCCAGTCAATTACAAGGATTCATAATTGGGGTAATAATTCTTACTGGTTTGGGGCATGCTACAAAACTACAAGAACTATGTTTTGCGACACCGTTGCTATTTCATTCCATCCAATTCAACAATTAACCAAAATTGTAATTAAATGCAATTGGTTCAATCAATCAATCATCAAATCTTGAAATGGAATGGTTCCCTTTGACGAATCTGTTTGTTTGAATCGATGTGAGATAATGATAAAGAAAAGTAAAAATCACGTAGTTTATGCGTGTCGAGGTTGATAGTTGTAGCTACGTATTATACGTGAACTCCGGGGTATGCATTAAATAATGATTTCATGGTCTGATCCGATTCAAAAGATATAAGATGACGATGGTTTACATTATGGAAGAAACACATGTATATGTAATAGTAGATATTCAATAGTTATATATGGACTACTGATGTATCTTATTTTTTCCCCATGTTACTACCGAGTTTATATAGATATAGATTCCACTTTCTCTATATGGATTGCTATATAAGATCTTCCTTTTCTGTCTGTTACTCTATGTGTGGATTGAATATGAAGTCAAGCCTATAAATGCGTTTAAGGAAGATGAAGGAGTGAAGAATTGAGGGAATGGGTTTGGAGCAAAGAAATAGAAGAACTATGTTATAAGGTTTAACAAAACATTCATAGGGAATAAAAATGAGATATTGAAGTAGCTCTGATGATACAAAAATAACAAATATCATCACTTCTCAAATTAGGTTGGGAGTTCTTAGTTTAGTTGTGCGGATCTGAGTGATGGAATATGAAATACTAAGAAAGTTATTAATTAATATTATATATCTGTAAATAACATTAATTAAGTATACTAATTAAAATATATATAATAATTCATTTGTTTATTTGATTATATAATTAACCATTTATGCGGGTAAAATCAGTAGTACTTTATTGCTTAATCTGCTTTTTATGGAAGCTTTATAACAATTTCTGGGCGAGTCGTCGCATTAGCACTTTTTATTTGTTAATTCCTATGTGTAATCCTAGAAACGTGAAAAATAAGTACTTCTTTTATTGCTTTAACCATGCATGTTCCCTTGCGACTTACATTGTACATTAGCGCTTAGAGTCTGTTTTGCTTTTATTGGTTAAGTTATGCATAAAGCTTTTCAACATGAATTATGACTAAATTCAAGACATTTTATCATCAAAATTGGCTTATGCATATAAGTTGAAGCGTAGTATTTAGGTTTTTTCACGTATAAAAGTAAGAGGCACGGAGAAAGCAATAAAAGAAATACGTATTGTTAAAGTTTTCACGTATCTAAGATTACACAAAGGGATTAACAAATAAAAATGCTAATTCCACGGCCATGCCGTAATTTGTTAAAGCTTCTACAAAGCCAAACTAAGCAATAAAGTACCTCCTATTTTACCCTCTTCATCTAGTAGACTAACGTTACCTTCTACGACTTGGCTTACAGTAGTACCTTGACTGACTCTCGGTCTAATAGAAGCAAGTTTTGTGGCCAATCCAGAAGCAGCAGAAATTAGGGGATTAATGGTAAGCTTCTCACAACAAAAAATGAAGAAATGGTTAATGATATAATCAAATAAACCAATGAATTGTTTTATTAATTTAGTACCCAGAATATATGATTAAATTAGGTAGGAGAGTAGAAAAAGAAATGGTTGAATGAAAATAATTCATGCTTAAGTTCCATTTTTATGAGAGGCTACAACGAATGTTCCATCAACACACTAAAGGGGTTATGCTAGATATCCGGTGTATGCCCAAGCACTTATAACTTCTTTGGTCGTAATTGATTAGGTTCAGCTGCTATAGCCGTTTGGAATCCACAAACTATTCTGACCAATGGCCAGAATTTCTTCGATTATGTTTATTATTCATTCAAGACGTGAGCAAAACTTAAAATGGACAAGTATGGTCCTTGGGTAACTTTTATTGGAACAATGTTCTTATTTATTTTTATTTCTAATTGGTGAGGCACGCTTTTACCTTGGAGAAACATTCAGTTACCTCATGGAGAGTTAGTTGCACCTACGAATGATATAAATACTATTGTTGCTTTAGCTTTACTCACGTTAGTGGCACATTTCTATGCAGGCCTTAGTAAAAAGAGATTGGGTTATTTCGGTAAACAGATTCAACCAACTTCAATACTTTTACCAATTAATGTCTCAGAAGATTTCACAAAACCTTTATAATTTAGTTTTCGACTTTTTAGGAATATATTGGCCGATGAATTAGTAGTTGTTCTTGTTTCTTTAGTACATGTAGTGATTCTTATACGTGTGATGTTCCTTGGATTATTCACAAGCGGTATTCAGGCTCTGATTTTTGCAACCTTATTTGTGTCTTATATAGGTGAATCCATGTAAGGTCATCATTAAGTGGCTTTCCATCAAATAAATAATAAAATAATGCTTTGAATTTCAAAGAGACGCTTTTTCTTTTTGAATTGATCTAAATTCAAAATTAAGTAAGCTCGTGAATCTTATTCCAATAATTAATTCATGCATAGCTCAAGACTGCTTGAGGAACATGATTGATATAAATATATTTATTTACGATACGTAGTATAGTGTAGGAAGAAAACTAAAGCAAGAGAAATATATGTACGATATTAATATTTATTATATTACGTATTACACTACGGAATTGTAAAAAAGGGGGGAATTCCCAATTTTTCGTACAATCCCCTTTTGTCCAATTCATGTCATACACCTCCTTTATTTTTCCATTCAATTATGAGGATTCATAATTGGGGTAATAATTGTGACTCGTTTGGGTCGTGCGACAAAACAACATGAACTATGTTCTGTGAAACCGTAATTCCATTCTATTCAACAAGCAACCAAAAATGGAATTAATTGCAATTGAATCAATCAATCATCAAATCTTGATATGTGATGATTCGTTTTGATGAATCTTTTTGTTTAAATACTTGTGAGATAATGATAAAGACAAGTAAAAAATCAAGTAGATTACGTGGGTCGAACTAGATAGCGTAGCTACATATTATACTTGAACTCTGGTGTATGCTTAGAAGAATGATTCCAGGGTCCGATCACATTCAATAGAAATAAGATGATGATGGACATTTTGGAAAGAAACACATGTATATGTGATAGTTGATATTCAATAGTTATATATAGACTACCCATGTATATTACTACTACTGACTTTATATAGGTATAAATTCCACTTTTTCCATATGGATTATGATATAAGCCCTTCCTTTTTTGTATGTGACTATATATGTGGATTGAATACGAAGTCAGGCTGATGAATGCATTTAAAGAAGATGAAGGAGAGAAGAATTGAAAAAATGGGTTTGGAGCAAAGAAATAGAAGAACTATATTATATGGATTTACAAAAAAATGGATAGGGAATAAAAATGAGATATTGAAGTAGTTTTGATGATTCAGTCATATCAAATATCATCCATTCTCAAATTACGTTGGCAGTTCTTAGTTTAGTTGGATGGATCTTACTGATGGAATATGAAATACTAAGTAATGCAACTAATTAATATTACAAATATATAAATAACATTAATTAAGCACACTAATTAAGTAATATATAATAATTCATTTGTTTATTTGATTATATCAATAACCACTTCGTTTTTTTGTTGTGAGGAGCTTAATATGAATCCCCTAATTTTTGTTGCTTGAGTCAGGGTAATGCAGCAGGCCAAGTACTAGAAGGTTTCGCTAATCAACCAGAAGCAGAGGATAAAATATGAGGTACTTTATTGCTTAATCAAGCTTTTATGGAAGCTTTAACAGTTTACAGCATGATCGTGGCATTAGCACTTTTATTTGCTAATCCCTTTGTGTAATCCGAGAAACGTGAAAAGGTTAAAAATACGTACTTCTATTGCTTTGGCCGTGTCTCTTGTCTTCTTTAAGTTATATCAACTCAACACTTCACTCCTACAATCCTATATAGACATGATTGGACTGCACTAACAAGTTAACTTGTTTTGACCATGTCTTTTTAATTATGCATTATTTTGATGTATGGTTTAATGCATTTAGTTTAAATTATAGTAAAAAAATAAATTTGGCCAATTTGAATGTCAAAATCAGAATTAAAGTAAAATTTTCCTAAAAACAAGTTTTTTGGGCAGTCAAACCGATTGTTTTGGTTATAACTTTGTGCTTAGACATCGAAATGACTTATTTTTTTCATTTTCAAAAGATATTCATCATTCTTTTGGACAAAATCCTTAAGATGTTTTATATGAAAAAAAACAATGAACATAGAAAGTATGTCGAAAATCACTTTGGGAAACTTGTTTTTTGAAATATGACCATTGACACAAGACTACTATGCCAAAATTGGCGTCGTAACAAATTGTATCTTTTTGTTATCAAGCATGTGAAGATGACAATATGGTAGACACGCCGATTTAGAAGAATGGATAAGATTAACATTGAAATCAAATCCATTTCTAAAAAGTTGTTTTTGACAAAGATGAAGATGAAAGTATGAATAAGCAGCTTAAAGCAAGTATGCAACTTAACACGAGGGCCTCTCTATCATAATCAGTTTTTAAACACTCTAGTTGATTCCACAAATCATTGATCGTATGTTGGACCACCTCTAATCATTTCACAATCAATGTTAATCTTATCCAAATTGCCTTTTGACTCCAGGACCAACGTCACTTGGGCAATTTTTAAGCCCCTAATGATGGGTTGACCTATACCCTAAAGGTTGGTTTCAAACTTAGATTTCTGGTCCATATTGGTTACCTTGAATATCTCTTGGATGATCTAGAAATCTTAATAGGATCCAATGATGTATGTATTATGATTTATATTGAGCGGATAAAGGGACTCGAACCTGCGTCCTTAACTTGGAAGGATAGGGTTATAGTTGATGTCGATTCATCATTTTTAAGGTCTACAATTCAAAACCGAACATGAAACTTTGGTTTCATTCAGCTCCTTTATGTAATATGGATAGCTTCCTGGATTTAGAGCGCGAAGTGACCTAATAAAAAAAATTGTGATGTATGATATATTACGTAGTTAATTCATTAATTATTTTAGTACCCAGAATATATGTTTAAAGTATGTAGGATAGTAAAAAAATAACTGGTTGAATCAAAATAATTCCTTAAGTTCATGTTTTGTCAGAGGGTACTACGAATGTTCTACCATGTTCGATCAACACACTACAGGGTTATGGGTTATGCGAAATATTCGGTGTGGAAATAGGCAACATTTCTATTGGAAAATAGGAGGTTTCCAAGTTCATCCGGTATAACCGTTAGGAATCCACAAACTATTCTGACTAACGGCCAGAATTTCTTCTGATATGTTCTTGATTTCTTTCAAGACGTGAGCAAAACTCAAAATGGAGAAGAATATGGTCCTTGGGTTCCTTTTATTGGAATTCTATTCCTTTTTGTTTTCGTTTCTAACTGGTTAGGTGTGCTTTTACCTACGAATGATATAAATACTACTATTGCTTTAGCTTTACTCATGTCAGTGACACATTTCTATGCAGGCCTTACTAAAAAAAGACTGGGTTATTTTGGTAAATAGATTCAGCCAACTTCAATGCTTTTACTAATAATGTCTTAGAAGTTTTCGACATTTCAGGAATATATTGGCCGATGAATTAGTAATTGTTGTTGTTGTTTCTTTATTACAGTTAGCCCAAGGTCATCATTGAGTAGCTTTCCATCCAAATAAATAATAAAATACTGCTTCAATTTTCAAAGAATTGCTTTTTCTTTTTGAATTGATTGAAATTCAAAATTAAGAAAGCCCATGTATCTTATTGCAATAATTAATTCATAAGTAGCTCAAGATACCTGCTTGGGGAATATGATTTATATAAATATGTTTATTTACTATATGTATGTTAGTGTAGGAAGAAGACAAGAGCAAGAGAAATATATGTCCGATATTAATATTTATTATATTACGTATTACAATACGAAATTGTAAAAAAAAGGTGGAATTCCCATTTTTTCCTAAGATCCCCTTTGTAATATTCATGTCATTTAACTTTATTTTCACAGTTAGTTATGACGATTCATAAATGGGGTGATAATTGTTACTCGTTTGGGACATGCGGCATAACAACAGGACTCCTCCTGGATTGCTGCTAGATTGGCCATAGAACTTGGTTCTACTGGAATGAGAGTTGGTCAAGATACTGCTTCCGGCCAAGCCGTAAAAGGTATCGCTAATCAAATACGAGGTACTTTATTGCTCAATCTGGCTTTTATGTAAGCTTTAACAATATACGACCCGGTTGTCGCAGTAGCATTTTTTTGCTAATCCCTTCCTGTAATCCTATAAACATGAAAATGTGAAAAATACATACTTTTATTGCTTTGGCCCTGCCTTTTGTCTTCTTTAAATTATATCAACTCAACACTTCACTCCTAAAATCTAAGACAGGCAGGGAATGCACTAACAAGTTAACTTGTTTTGACTATATTTTTCTAATCATGAATCCTTTTGAGGGATGGTTTAATGCGTTTAGTTTTAAATTATAGTAAAAAAACAAATTTGGTAAATTTGAATATCAAAATCAAAACTAAGGTCAAATTTTCTTTAAAACAAGTTTTTTAGGTAGTCAAACAGACTTGTTTTGGTTATAACTTTGTGCTTGGACATGTAAATGACTTATTTTTTTCATTTTGGAAACATATTCATCATTCTTTTGGACAAAATCCTTTAGATGTTGTTTTATATGCAAAAAATATAGTGAACAACATAGAAAGTATGTCGAAAATGACTCTGGGCAACTTGTTTTTTGAAATGTGACCATTGATACAAGACTACTAGGCCAAAATTGGGGTGTTTACAAATTACATCTCTTTGTTATCAAGCATGTGAAGATGACAAAAAAGTTGACACGCCCATTTTGTAGGATGGATAAGATTAACATTGAGATCAAATACATTTCTAAAAAGTTGTTTTTGTCGAAAATGAAGATGAAAGTATGAATAAGCAGCTTAAAGCATGTATGCAACTTAACACTAGGGTCTCTCTGTGATGCTTCATAATCAGTTTTTAAACACTCTAATTGATTTCACAAATCAATGATCTTTTTTTGGACCACCTCTAATCATTTCACAATCAATGTCAATCTTATCCAAATTGCCTTTTGACTCCTGGACCAACTAACCTTTCGCATTATTTAAGACCCTTGTGTTGGGTCGACCTGGACCCAAAAGGTTGGTTTCAAATTTAGATTTTTGGTCTATATTGGTTGACCTTGAATATATATGTCTTTGATGATCTAGAAATCCCAGGAGGGTACAACGATGTATGTATTATAAATCATATAGAGCGGGTGAAGGGACTCGAACCCGCATCGTTAGCTTGGAAGGCTAGGGTTATAGTCGACGTTGATTCATCATTTCTAACATCTCTAACTCAAAATTGAGCACGAAACTTTGGATTGATTTGGTTCCTTTTTTGGAATATGGATAGATTCTCGACATTAGGGCGCAAAGTGACATAAATGAAAAAAGTTACAATGTATGATATATTACGTTGTTAAATCATTAATTAAATTAGTACCCGAAATATATGATTAAATTAGATAGGCGAATAGAAAAATAAATGGTTGAATCAAAATAATTCCTTATTAAGTTCCATTTTTCTCACAAGGTACTACGAATGTTCTACCATGTTCGATCAACACACTAGAGGTTTATGTGAGATATTCGGTGTGGAGGTAGGCAACATTTCTATTGGCAAATAGGAAATTTCCAAGTGCATGCCCAAGTACGTATAACTTCTCGGGTTGTCATTGCTATCTGATTAGATTCAGCTGCTATAGCCGTTTGGACAAACCATCCTGACTGACAGCCAAAATTTCTTCTGATATGTTCTTGATTTCATTCAAGATGTGAGCAAAACTCAAAATGGAGAATGAATATGGTCCTTGGGTTCCATTTATTAGAACTCTGTTCCTGTTTGTTTTTTTCTAACTGGTTACGTAAGCTTTTACCCTGGAGAATCATACAGTCACCTCACGGGGAGTTAGTTGCACCTACAAATGATATAAATACTACTGTTGGTATAGCTTTACTCATGTCAGTGACACATTTCTGTGCAGACCTTAGTAAAAAGGGATTGGGTATTTTCGTAAATAGATTCAACAAACCCCAATACTTTTACCAATTAATAGACTAGAATATTTCACAAAACCTTTGTCACTTATTTTTCGACTTTTGAGGAATATATTGGCCAGTGAATTTGTAATTGTTGCTCTTGTTTCTTTAGTACACTTAGCCATGGAAGGTCGTCATTGAGTAGCTTTCCCTTCCAAATAAATAACAAAATAATTATCTGAATTTCAAAGAGTTGCTTTTTGTTTTTGAATTGATTTAAATTCAAAATTAAGTAAGCCCATGAATCTTATTCCAATAACTAATTCATGCGTACCTAAAGATATTGGCTTGAGGAACATGATTGATATAAATATGTTTATTTACGATATGTATGATAGTGTAAGAAGAAAACAATAGCGAGAGAAATATATGTACGATATTAATATTTATTATATTACGTATTCCCTACGGAATTATAAAAAAAGGGGGAATTCACAAATTTTCCTAAGATCCCAGTCAATTACAAGGATTCATAATTGGGGTAATAATTCATACTGGTATGGGGCATGCGACAAAACTACAATAACTATGTTTTCCGAAACCGTTGCTATTTCATTCCATCCTATTCAACAATTAACCAAAATTGTAATTAGATGCAATTGGCTCAATCATCAAATCTTGATATGGAATGGTTCGCTTTGACGAATCTCTTTGTTTGAATCGATGTGAGATAATGATAAAGACAAGTAAAAATCGCGTAGTTTATGCAGGTTGAGGTAGAAAGTCGTAGTTACGTATTATACGTGAACTCCGGGTTATGCATTGAATAATGATTCTAGGGTCTGATCCGATTCAAAAGAAATAAGATGACGATGGTTTACATTATGGAAGAAACACATGTATATGTAATAGTAGATATTCAATAGTTATATATGGACTACCGATGTATATTATTTGATTTCCCATATTACTACCGACCTTATATAGATATAGATTCAACTTTCTCTATATGGATTGCGATATAAGGTCTTCCTTTTCTGTCTGTTACTGTATGTGTGGATTGAATGTGAAGTCAAACCTATAAATGCGTTTAAGGAAGAAAGAGCAAAGAATTGAAGGAATGGGTTTGGAGCAATGAAATAGAAGAACTATGTTATAAGGTTTACAAAAACATTCATAGGGAATAAAAATGAGATATTGAAGTAGCCCTGATGATATAATAATAACAAACATCATCACTTCTGAAATTAGGTTGGGAGTTCTTAGTTTAGTTGTGCGGATCTGAGTGATGGAATATGAAATACTAAGAAAGTTAACAGGAAAACTTGTTTTGACCGTTTCTTTCTAATGATGAATCCTTTTGAGGTATGGTTTAATCAGTTTAGTTTAAATTTTAGTAAAAAAACAAATTTGGCCAATTTGAATGTCAAAATCAGAATTAAAGTAAAGCCATAAAAAAGTTTTTTAGGTAGTCAAACCGACTTGTTTTAGTCATAACTTGTACTTAGATATCGAAATGACAAATTTTTTTCATGTTAGGAAAGATAAGACTCTAGTTTCATAATTCTTTTGGATAAAAACCGTCAAGTTGTTGTTTTATAGTCAAACAATAGCAAGAGAAATATATGTACGATATTAATATTTATTATATTACGTATTATACTACGGAATTGTAAAAAAAGGGGGAATTCCAAATTTTTTCACAGATCCCCTTTTGTCCTATTCATGTTGTAGATCTACTTTTTTTTCCCAGTCAATTATAAGGATTCATAATTGGGGTAATAATTCTTACTCGCTTGGAGCGTGCGACGAAACAACAAGAACTTTGTTCTGCGAAACCGTTGCTATTTCATTCCATCCTATTCAACAATTAACAAAAATTAAATTGATTTGCAATTGGATCAATCAATCATTAATTCTTGATGTGGAATGGTTTGCTTTGATGAATCTCTTTGTTTGAATCGATGTGAGATATGATAAAGACAAGTAAAAATCATGTAGTTTACGCAGATCGAGGTAAATATCCATAGTAGCTACATATTACACGTGAACTCCGGGGTTTGCATTGAATAATGATTCTCGGGTCCGATGCAATTCAATAGAAATAAGATGGCGATGGTTTACATTATGAAAGAAACACATGTACTTGTGATAGTAGATATTCAATCGTAATATACGGACTACCCATGTATATTATTTAATTTCCCATATTACTACGGACTACATATGTAGATTCCACTTTCTCTATATGGATTACGATATAAGTTCTTCCTTTTCTGTCTGTCACTGTATGTGTGAATTGAAGTCAAGCCTATGATTGCGTTTAAAGAAGAAAAAGGAGCGAAGAATTGAAGGAATGGGTTTGGAGAAATAGAAGAACTATATTATACGGATTTACAAAAACTTGGATATGGAATAAAAATGAGATATTGAAATAGTCCTCATCATACAATAAAAACAAATATTATCACTTCTCAAATTAGGTTGGGAGATCTTAGTTTAGTTCTATGGATCTTAGTGATGGAATATGAAATACTAAGTAAATGTAACTAATTAATATTACAAATATGCATATAACATTAATTGAGTACACTAACAAAGATATATATGATAATTCATTGGTTTATTTGATTATATCATTAACTATTTCTTTATTTTTTGTTGTGAGGAGCTTACCATGAATCCCAAAATTTCTGTTGCTTCCGTTATTGGTGCTGGATTGGCCATATAACTTGCTTATATTCGAGCTAGAATAGATCAAGGTATTGTTGCGGGCCAAGCCGTAAAGGTATTGCAAGTCAACCAGATGCACAGGGTAAAATACGATGTACTTTATTGCTTAACTGGATTTTATAGAAGCTTTAACAATTTACGGCCAGGTCGTCGCATTAGCACTTTAATTTGCTAACCCCTTTGTGTAATCCTAGAAACGTGAAAACGTGAAAAATTCGTACTTGTTTTATTTCTTTGACCCTGCCTCTTCTCTTCTTTAAATTATGACAACTCAACACTTACTCTTAAAATCCTAAACAAGCTTGGAACGAACTAACAATTAAACTTGTTTTGACAATCTCTTTCTAATGACTTATCCTTTTGAGGTATGGTTTATAGCGTTTAGTTTAAATTATAGTAAAAAAACAAATTTGGCTAATTTGAATGTTAAAATCAGAATTAAAGTAAAGTCTTCATAGAAAACGTTCTTTGGGTAGTCAAACCAACTTGTTTTGGTCATAACTATGTACTTACATATCTAAATGACAAATTTTTTCATGTTAGACTCTAGTCTCATCATTCTTTTGGACAAAAACCTTTAGGGTATTCTTTTATAGGCAAAAAATATACTGACCTCGGGCGTTTTTAAAGCCCCTAGCGATGGGTCGACCTGGACCCAAAAGGTTGGTTTAAAGTTTGCATTTTTGGTCCATATTGGTTGATCTTGAATATCTCTTTGATGATCTAGAAATCTTCGGAGCAGCCAATGATATATGTTTTATGATTCATATCTCACAGCCTCGAACTACTTCATCAGAAGTGATGATATTTGATATTATTGAATCATCAGAACTAGTTCAGTATCTCATTTTTATTCCCTATCCAAGTTTTTGTAAAACCATATAATATAGTTATTCTATTTTTTTTCTCCCAACCCATTCCTTCAATCCTTCATCTTCTTTTAACACATTCATAGGCTTGATTTTACATTCAATCCATACGTAGTCACAGACAATAAAGGAAGAGCTCATATCGTAATCCATATAGGGAAAGTGGAATCGATATATATATAAAGTCGATAGTAATATGGAGAATCAAATAACATACATGGGTAGTCCATATATAATTGTTGAATATCTACTATCACATATACATGTGTTTTTTTTCATAACCATCGTCAGCTTATTTCTTTTGGAACAAATCAGACCTTGGAATCATTCTTAGAAGAATACACCGGAGTTCACGTATAATATGTAGCTACGGCAATCTAGCTCGACCCACCTAACCTACGTGATTTTTATCTCACATCGATTGAAACGAAGAGATTCATCAACGCAAATAATCCCAGATCAAGATTCGATGATTGATTGATTCAATTGTAATTAATTCCAATTTGTGTTAATTATTAAATTGGATAGAATGAAATAGAAACGGTTTCGCCAAAACGAGTAACAATTATGAATCGTCGTAATTGACTGGGAAAATAAAGATATGTGACATGAAATAGGACAAAACGGGATCCTAAGAAAAATTCGAAATTTCCCCCGTTTTTTACAATTCCATAGTGTAATACAGAATATAAGAAATATTAATATCGTACTCATATTTCTCTTGCTCTTGTTTTTTTCCTACACTATATCATACATATCATAAATAAATACATTTATATCAACCATGTTTCTCAAGCAGGTATCATGAAATACACATGAATTAATTACTGGAAAAAGATTCATGGGCTTACTTAATTTTGAATTTAAATCAATTCAAACAGAAAAAGTGACTCTAAGAAATACAAAACATTATTTTATTATTTATTTAGATGAAAAGTTACTCGATGATGACCTTTCATGGCTAAATGTAATAAAAAAACAAGAAGAACAATTACTAAATCAAAGGTTAATATATTCCAGAAAAGTCAAAATGTATGTGATAAAGGTTTTTGAGAAATCTTCTAAAACATTATTTGGTACAAGTATTGGAGTTGGTTAAATCTATATATTGATGAAACTCAATCCCTTGTTAGTAAGGCCTGCATAGAAATGTGCCACTGACGGGAGTGAAACTAAAGCAACAGTAGTATTTATATCATTCATAGGTCCAACAAACTCCACATGAGGTAACTGTATGATTCTCCAAGTTAAAAGTAAAGCACATGGAAACAAATAGAAACAAATAGAAACATAGTACCAATAAAAGGAACCTAAGGACCATATTCTTCTCCAATTTCAGTTTTGCTCACATCTTGAATGAAATCAAGAACATATCAAAAGAAATTTTGGCCGTCGATCAAAATAGTTTTTGTATTCCGAACGGCTATAGCGGTTGAATCTTATAAAATAGCAATGACGACACAATAAGTCATAAGTACATGGGCAAGCACATGGAAACCTCCTATTTGCCAATAGAAATGATGCCTACTTTCAGACCGAATATCTCGCACAATCCTTTGGTGTGTTGATCGAACATGTTAGAACATTTGTAGTACCTTCTGACATAAACGGAACTTAAGATGGAATATTTTGATTCAACCATTTCTTTTTCTACGCTCCTACCTTAATCATACATCGTAAATTTTGGCCGTCGGTCAAAATAGTTTGTGTATTCCGAACGGCTATAGCGGCTGAATCTTATAAGATAGCAATTACGACACAATAAGTCATAAGTACTTGAGCAAGCACTTGCAAACCTCCTATTTGCCAATAGAAATGTTGCCTACTTTCAGACCGAATATCTTGCATAATCCTTTGGTGTGTTGATCGAACATGGTAGAACATTCGTGGTACCCTCCGACAAACATGAAACTTAAGATGGAATATTTTGATTCAACCATTTCTTTTTCTACTCTCCTACCTAATTTAATCAGACAATGTAACTTTTTTTTATTAGGTCACTTTGCGCCCTAAATTCAGGAAACTATCCATAGAACCCGAAATAAATAATTAAATTATGTACAACAGTAGAAAAAGTAATGGTTGAATCAAAATAATTTCTTCTTAATGTCAGAGGGTACTACGAATGTTCTACCAAGTTCGATCAACACACTAAAGCGTTGTGCGAGATATTCGGTGTTGAAGTTGGCAATATTTCTATTGGCAAATAGGTCGTTTCCAAGTGCATGCCTAAGTACTTCTTGGGTCGTAATTCTGTTATAGACATTCGGAATCCACAAACTATTCTTACCCACGGCCAGAGTTTCTTTTGATATGTTCTTGATTTCATTCAAGATGTGAGCAAAACTCAAAATGCAGAACAATATGGTTATTGGGATTCCACTTTCTCTATATGGATTACGATATAAGCTCTTCCTTTACTGTCTATGACTGTATGTGTGACTTGAAGTCAAGCCTATAGATGCGTTTAAACAAGATAAAGGAGTTTAGAAATGAAGAAATGGCTTTGGAGAAATAGAAGAACTATATTATAAGGATTTACAAAAACTTTGATATGGAATAAAAATGAGATATTGAAGTAGTCCTGATCATACAATAATAACAAATATCATCACTTCTTAAATTAGGTTGGGAGATCTTACTTTAGTTCTATGGATCTTAGTGATGGAATATGAAATACAAAGTATGTAACTAATTAATGTTATAAATATGTATATAACATTAATTGAGTACACTAACAAAGATATATATGATAACTCATTGGTTTATTTCATTATATCATTAACCATTTCTTTATTTTTTGTTGTGAGGAGCTTACCATGAATCCCCAAATTTCTGTTGCTTCCGTTATTGGTGCTGGCTTGGCCATATAACTTGCTTATATTCGACCTAGAGACGATCAAGGCATTGTTGCGGGCCAAGCCGTAAAAGGTATTGCTAGTCAACTTGATGCACAGGGTAAAATACAATGTACTTTATTGCTTAACTAGCTTTTATGGAAGCTTTAACAATTTACGACCAGGTCGTCGCATTAGCACTTTTATTTGCTAACCCCTTTGTGTAATCCTAGAAACGTGAAAACGTGAAAAATTCGTACTTCTTTTATTTCTTTGACCCTGCCTCTTCTCTTCTTTCAATTATGACAACTCAACACTTACTCTTAAAATCCTAAACAAGCTTGGACCGAACTAACAAGTAAACTTGTTTTGACCATCTCTTTCTAATGACTTATCCTTTTGAGGTAGGGTTTATAGCGTTTAGTTTAAATTATAGTAAAAAAACAAATTTGGCTAATTTGAATGTTAAAATCAGAATTAAAGTAAAGTCTTCATAGAAAACGTTCTTTGGGTAGTCAAACCAACTTGTTTTGGTCATAAGTATGTACTTACATATCGAAATGACAGATTTTTTCATGTTAGAATCTAGTTTCATCATTCTTTTGGACAAAAACCTTTAGGATGTTCTTTTATAGGCAAAAAATATACTGACCTCGGGCGTTTTTTAAGCCCCAAGCGATGGGTCGACCTAGACCCAAAAGGTTGGTTTTAAGTTTGCATTTTTGGTCCATATTGGTTGACCTTGAATATCTCTTTGATGATCTACAAATCTTAGGAGCAGCCAATGATATATTTTTTATGATTCATATCTCGCAGACTCGAACTACTTCATCAGAAGTGATGATATTTTATATTATTGAATCATCAGAACTACTTCAATATCTCATTTTTATTCCCTATCCAAGTTTTTGTAAATCCATATAACATAGTTATTCTATTTTTTTGCTCCCAACCCATTCCTTCAATCCTTCGTCTTCTATTAACACATTCATAGGCTTGATTTTATATTCAATCCATACGTAGTCACAGACAAAAAAGGAAGAGCTTATATCGTAATCCATATAGGGAAAGTGGAATCGATATCTATATAAAGTCGGTAGTAACATGGGGAATCAAATAACATACATGGGTAGTCCATATATAATTGTTGAATATCTACTATCACATATACATGTGTTTTTTTTCATAACCATCGTCAGCTTATTTCTTTTGGAACAAATCAGACCTTGGAATCATTCTTAAAAGAATACACCGGAGTTCACGTATAATATGTAGCTACGGCAATCTAGCTCGACCCACCTAACCTACGTGATTTTTATCTCACATCGATTGAAACGAAGAGATTCATCAACGCAAATAATCCCAGATCAAGATTCGATGATTGATTGATTCAATTGTAATTAATTCCAATTTGTGTTAATTATTAAATTGGATAGAATGAAATAGAAACGGTTTCGCCAAAACGAGTAACAATTATGAATCGTCGTAATTGACTGGGAAAATAAAGATATGTGACATGAAATAGGACAAAACGGGATCCTAAGAAAAATTCGAAATTTCCCCCGTTTTTTACAATTCCATAGTGTAATACAGAATATAAGAAATATTAATATCGTACTCATATTTCTCTTGCTCTTGTTTTTTTCCTACACTATATCATACATATCATAAATAAATACATTTATATCAATCTTGTTTCTCAAGCAGGTATCATGAAATACGCATGAATTAATTATTGGAAAAAGATTCATGGGCTTACTTAATTTTGAATTTAAATAAATTCAAACAGAAAAAGTGACTAGGAAATTCAAAGCATTATTTTATTATTTATTTAGATGAAAAGTTACTCGATGATGACCTTCTATGGCTAAATGTACTAAAAAAACAAGAAGAACAATTACTAAATCAACGGTTAATATATCCCTCAAAAGTCAAAATGTATGTGATAAAGGTTTTTGAGAAATCATATAAAACATTATTTGGTAGAAGTATTGGAGTTGGTTAAATCTATATATTGATGAAACTCAATCCCTTGTTAGTAAGGCCTGCATAGAAATGTGGCAATGACGGGAGTGAAGTTAAAGCAACAGTGTATTTATATCATTCGTAGGTCCAACTAACTCCACATAAGGTAACTGTATGATTCTCCAAGTTAAAACTGCACCTGACAATTTAGAAACAAAAACAAATAGAAACAGAGTACCAATAGAAGTAACCTAAGGACCATATTCTTCTCCAATTTCAATTTTGCTCACGTCTTGATTGAAATCAAGAACTTATCAGAAGAAATTTTGGCCGTCAGTCAAAATAGTTTGTGTATTCCGAACGGCTATAGCGGCTGAATCTTATAAAATAGCAATTACGACACAATAAGTCATAAGTACTTGGGAAAGCACTTGGAAGCCTCATATTTGCCAATAGAAATGTTGCCTACTTTCTGACAGAATATCTCGCATAATCCATTGGTGTGTTGATCGAACATGGTAGAACATTTGTAGTACCCTCTGACATAAATGATACTTAAGATGGAATATTTTGATTCAACCATTTCTTTTTCTATTCTCCTACCTAAATCATACATCGTAAATTTTGGCCGTCGGTCAAAATAGTTTGTGTATTCCGTACGGCTATAGCGGCTGAATCTTATAAGATAGCAATTACGACACAATAAGTCATCAGTACTTGGGCAAGCACTTGGAAACCTCCTATTTGCCAATAGAAATGTTGCCTACTTTCAGACCGAATATCTTGCATAATCCTTTGGTGTGTTGTTCGAACATGGTAGAACTTTCGTAGTACCCTCTGACATACATGAAACTTAAGATGGAATATTTTGATTCAACCATTTTTTTTCTACTCTCCTATCTAATTTAATCAGACATTGTAAATTTTTTTGATTTTGAATTCTAGACGTTCGGGAAACTATCCATATTCCAAAAAGCAGCCGAATAAAAGCAAAGGTTCATGTTCGATTTTGAATTGTAGACGTTCAAATGATGAATCGACGTCGACTATAATCCTAGCCTTCCAATCTAATGATGCAGTTTTGAATACATACTTCATTGGAGCCTCTCAGGATTCATGGTCAACCAATATGGGGCAAAAATCTAAATTTGAAACCAACCTTTTGGGTCCAGGTCGACCCATCACTAGGGGCTTAAAAAATGCAAAAGGTCAGTTGGTCCTGGAGTCAAAAGGCAATTTGATAAGATTTACATTGATTGTGAAATGATTAGAGGTGGTTCAGAAAAAGATTAATGATTTGTGAAATCAATTAGAGTGTTTAAAAACTGATTATGAGGCATCACAGTGAGACCCTCGTGTTAAGTTGCATACATGCTTTAAGCTGCATATTCATACTTTCATCTTCATGCTTGATAACGAAGAGATACAATATTTAAACACCCCAATTTTGGCTTAGTAGTCTTGTGTCAATTGTCATATTTCAAAAAAGAAGTTGCCCAGAGTCATTTTCGACATATTCTCTCTTTCAACTCTTTTTTGCATATTAAACAACATCCTAAAAGTTTTAGTCCAAAAGACTGATGAATATCTCAAACATGAAAAAAAATAAGTCATTTAGTTGTCTAAGCAGTAAATTATAACCAAAACAAGTCGGTTTGACTACCTATAAAACTTTTTTTAAGGTGAATTTGATTTATTTTTTGACATTCAAATTTACAAAATTTGTTTTCTTTCTGCAATTTAAAATGAACGCGTTAAACAATACCTCAAAAGGATGCATGATTAGAAAGGTATGGTGAAAACAAGTTAACTTGTTAGTGCAGCCCAAGCATGTCTACTATTTTAGAAATGAAGTGTTGAGTTGTTATAATTTAAAGAAGAGAAGAGGCATGGCCAAAACAGAAAAAGAAGTATGTATTTTTCACGTTTCTAGGATTACACAAAGGGACTAGCAAATAAAAGTGCTCATGCGATGATCCGGCCGTAAATTGTTAAAGTCCATAAAGGGTAGATTAAGCAACAAAGTACCCCGTATTTTACCCTTTGCTTCTGTTTCACTAGCAAAGGGTAAAATACGACATGAATATCTTGACCGACTATGGCTCCAATAGAAGCAAGTTCTATAGCCAATCGAGCAACAATTTGAAGCAATCCTGTTGTTACGTTGCACGCCCCAAAAGAGTAACAATTATTACCCGAATTATGAATCGTCGTAATTTAACTAAAAAATAAAGGAGATCTACGACATGAAAGGACAAAGGGGGTCTTAGGAAAAATTGAGAATTCCTCCTTTTTTTTACAATTCCGTGGTATAATACGTAATTCAATAAATATTAATATCGTACATATATTTCTCTTGCTCTTGTTTTGTTCTTACACTATGTAATACATATCGTAAGTAAGCATATTTATATCAATCACGTTCTACAGGGAAGTATCTTGAGCTATGCATGAATTAATTATTGCAATAAGATTCATAAGCTTACTTAATTTTGAATTTTAATCAATTCAAAAAGAAAAAATAACTCTGATAGTCTTGTGTCAATTGTCATATTTCAAAAAACAAGTTGCCCATAATCATTTTCAACATACTCTCTATTTTCACTATTTTTTGCATAAAAAACATCCTAAAGGTTTTTTTGTACAAAAGAATGATGAATATCTTTCAAACATTAAAAAAACAAGTCATTTAGATGTCTAAGAACAGAGTTATAATAAACTTGTTTGACTACCTAAAAAACTTGTTTTAAGGTAAAATTGACTTTAGTATTTTGACCTTCAAATTTGCCCAATTTGTTTCTTTGCTATAATTTAAACTAACGTATTAAACCATACATCAAAAGCATGCATGATTAGAAAGATATGGTGAAAACAAATTAACTTGTTAGTGCAGTCCAATCATGTTTGCTTGGGATTGTAGGAGTGAAGTCTTGATATAATATAATTTAAAGAAGACAAGAGGCGAGGTCAAAACAAATTTGTTTGACTACATAAAAAACTTGTTTTAAGTTAAATTTGACTTTAGTTTTGATTTTGACATTCAAATTTGCCAAACTTGTTTCTTTGCTATAATTTAAACTAAACATATTAAACCATACATCAAAAGCTTGCATGATTAGAAAGATATGGTCAAAACAAGTTTTGTTAGTGCAGTCCAATCATGTCTGTCTAGGATTGTAGGAGTGTTGAGCTAATACAATTTGAAGAAGACAAGCGGCAAGGTCAAAGCAATAAAAGTATGTATTTTTCATGTTTTCACGTTTCTCGGATTACACAATGGGATTAGCAAATAAAAGTACTATTGTAGGACCATGCCGTAAACTGTTAAAGCTTCCATAAAAAACAGATTAAACAATAAAGTACCTCGTAGTTTTCACTCTGCATTTGGTTGACATGCGATACCTTCTATATCCTGGCCTACGGGAGTACCCTGACTGATGCAGCAGAAATTACGAGATTCACAACAAAAATATGAAGAATTGGTTAATGAGATAATCAAATAAACAAATGAATTATTATATATTACTTAAATTGTGTGTTTAATTAATGTTATTTATATATTTATGATATCCATCCAACTAAACTATGAACTCCCAACCAAATTTGAGAAGGGATGATATTTGATATTATTGAAACATCAGAACTACTTCAATATCTCGTTTTTATTCCCTATTCAAGTTGTAAATCCATATAACATAGTTTTTCTATTTCTTTTCTGACCTTTCAATTCTTCTCTCATTCATCTTCTTTAAACGCATTCATAGGCTTGAGATCCTATTCAATTCACATATACAGTCACAGACAGAAAACGAAGGGCTCATATTGTAATCCATATGGAGAAAGTGAAATCTATACCTATATAAAGTCGGTAGTAGTAAAAGGAAGGTAATAATCTACATGGGTAGTCTATATAACTATTGAATTTCAACTATCATATATACAAGTGTTTCTTCATTAATGTAAACCATCATCATCTTATTTCTATTGAATGGGATCGGACCCTGGAATCATTCTTTAAAGCATACACCGGAGTTCACGTATAATATGGAGCTATGCTATCTAGCTCGACCCACGTAACCTACTTGATTTTTACTAGTATTTATCATTATCTGACAAGGATTCAAACAAAGAGATTCATCAATGCCAATCATCACATATCATGATTTGATGATTGATTGATTCAATTGCAATTAAATTTTGGGTAATTGTTGAATATAACGGAATGAAATAGCAGCGGTTTTGTTTAACATAACATAGTTCCTATTGTTTCGTCGCACGCCCCAATTATGCATCGTTGTAATTGACTGGGAAAATAAATGAGATTTATGACATGAATAGGACAAAGGGGATCTTAAGAAAAGCGACTCTAAAAATTGAAGCAATATTTTATTATTTAGAAACAAGAACAACAATTACTAATTCATCGGACAATATATTCTTAAAAATTCAAAAACTAAGTGTTAAAGTTTTTGTGAAATCTTCTAAGACATTAATTTGTGAAAGTATTGGAGTTGGTTGAATAAATGTACCGAAATAACCGAGTCCCTTTTTAGAAATGCCTGCATAGAAATGTGCCACTCACATGAATAAAGCTAAAGCAACCGTAGTATTTATATCATTCCTAGGTGCAACTAACTCTCATGAGGTAGCTGTTTGATTCTCCATGGTAAAAGCGCACCTGACCTGTTAGAAACGAAAACAAATAGGAATAGAGTTCCAATTAAAAGAAGCCAAGGACCATATTCTTCTCCGTTTTGAGTTTTGCTCACGTCTTGAATAAAATCAAGAACATATTAGAAGAAATTCTGGCCGTTAGTCAGAATAGTTTGTGGATTCCGAAGGGCTATATCGGCTGAACCAAATAAGATAGCAATTACGACCCAAGAAGTTATAAGTACATAGGCATGCACTTGGAAACCCCCTATTTGCCAATAGAAATGTTACCTACTTCCATACCGAATATCTCGCATAACCCTTTAGTGTGTTTATTGAACATGGTAGATCATTCGTAGTACCCTCTAACAAAAATGGAACTTAAGATAGAATTATTTTGATTCAACCAATTCCTTTTCTACACTCCTACCTAACTTAATCATATATTTTGGGTACTAAATTAATTAATATATTAACTTAATCGTGATTTTTCTACACAACCTAAATTTTTTCGTTTATGTCACTTTGCGCCCTAAATCCTTGAATTTATCCACACTCCATAAAGGAGCCGAATGAAACCAAAGTTTCAAGTTCAGTTTTGAATTTAGGACATTAAAAATGATGAATTGACGTCGACTATAATCGTACCCTTCCAAGTTACGATGTGGGTTCGAGTCCCTTAACCGCTCAATATGAATCATAATACATACATCATTGGATCCTCCTATGATTTCTGGATCATCCAAGAGATATTCATGCTCAACCAATATGGACCAGAAATGTAAATTTGAAACCAACCTTTAGGGTCCAGGTCGATCCATCACTATCGGCTTAAAAAATGCCCAAGGTCAGTTGGTATTAGAGTCAAAAGGCAATTTGGATGGCCGAGCATTAGAGGTGGTCCACCCTAGGATCAATGATTTGTGAAATCAAGTACAGTTTCAAAAACTGATTATAAGGCATTATACAGAGACCATCGTGTTAAGTTGTGTACATGCTTTAAGCTGCTTATTCATACTTTCACCTTCATCTTCTTCAAAAAGAACTTTTTAGAAATAGATTTGATCTCAATGTTAATCTTAAGCAATCTACAAAATTGGTCTGTCTACTTTTTTGCTATCGACAGGGCTTGACATGCTTGATAACAAAAAAATATAATATGTAAACGCCCCATCATAGTAGTCTTGTGTACAAGTTGCCCAGAGTCATTTTCGACATACTTTCTATTTTCACTATATTTTTTGCTTATAAAACAACATCCTAAAGATTTTTGTCGAAAAGAATGATGAAACTAGAGTCTTATCTTTCAAACATGACCCATTCATGTCGGTTTGACTACCCAAAAGACCTTTATTTAGGAAAATTTTAATTTAATTCTGATTCGCACATTCAAATTGGCCAAATTTGTTTTTTTAATATATTTTAAACTAAATGCATTAAACAACATCTCAAAATGATTCGTGATTCGAAAGCATGTCTAGGATTTTAGGAGTGAAGTGTTGAGTTGATATACTTTAAAGAAGAGAAGAGTCTGGGTCAAAGCAATAAAAGAAGTGATAATAACACGACCAGGCCGTAAATGGTTAAAGCTTCCATAAAAGCCAGAATAAACAATAAAGTACCTCGTATGTGATACCTTCATTGGCACGTGCGATGAAACAACAAGAACTTTGTTCTGCGAAACCGTTGCTATTTTTATACCATCCTATTCAACAGTTAACAAAAATTGGAATTAATTGCAATTGGATCAATCAATCATCAAATCTTGATATGGGATGATTCGCTTAGATGAATCTCTTCGTTCAAATCGATATGAGATAATGACAAAGACAAGTGAAAATCACGTAGTTTACGTGGGTCGAGCTAGATAGCCGTAGCTACATTTTATACGTGAACTCCAGTGTTTGCTTTGAAGAATGATTCCAGGGTTCGATCCGATTCAAAAGAAATAAGATGATGATGGTTTAGACTATTGAAGAAACACATGTATATGTGATAGTAGACGTTCAATAGTTGTATATGGACTATCTATGTATATTATTTCATTCCCCATATTACTACCGATGTAATATGGACATAGATTCCACCTTTCTCTATATGGATTACGATATAAGCTGTGACTGTATGTGTGGATTGAAAATGAAGTCAAGTCTATGAATGCGTTTTAAATACGATGAAAGAGAGAAGAATTGAAAGAATGGATTTGGAGCAAAGAAATAGAAGAACTATATTATATGCATTTACAAAATCTTGAGAATAAAATGAGATATTGAAGTAGTTTTGATGATTCAGTAATATCAAATATTATCACTTCTCTATTTTGGTTGGGTGTTGTTGTACGGATCTTAGTGATGGAATATGAAATACTAAGTATCGTAACTAATTAATATTATAAATATATAAATAACATTAATTAAGTAATATATATAATAATTTATTGGTTTATTTAATTTCTGTTGCTTCCGTTATTGCTGCTAGATGGGGCATATTACTTGTTTCTCTTGTACCTAGAGTCGATCAAGGTACTACTGTGGGCCAAGCCATAGAAGGTATCATCACTAGTCATACAATAAAATATGAGGTACTTCATTGCACAACCAGAAGCCATAGAAGGTATCGCTAGTCTGGCTTTTAGGGATGATTTAACAATTTACGGCCTAGTGGTGGCACTAGCACTTTTATTTGCCAATCCCTTTGTGTAATCCTAGAGGTGCTTCTTTTATGGCTTTTGCCCTGCCTCTTCTCTTCTTTAAATTATATCAACTCAACACTTCACTCCTACAATCCGAGACCGACATGCTTGGACTGTACTAATAAGTTAACTTGTTTTGACCATAACATGCGTTATTTTGAGGTTTGGTTTAATGTGTTTGGCCAATTTGAAATTCAAAATAAGAATTAGAGTTAAATTTTCGTAAAAAAAAAGGTTTTTGGGAAGTCAAAACCGATTTGTTTTGGTTATAACTTTATGCTTTGACATCGAAATGACTTATTTTTTTCATGTTTGAAAGATATTCATCATTCTTTTGGACAAAAACCTTTAGGATACTGTATTATGAGCAAAAAATATCGTGAAAATGAAGACTATGTCGAAAACGACTCTCAGCAACATGTTTTTTGAAATTTGAGAATTGACACAAGACTACTAGGCCACAATTGGGGTGTTTACATATTGTATCTCTTTATTATCAAGCATGCGATGTTCTTTTAATAATAAAGAAGTAGACACACCGATTTTGTATAATGGATAAGATTGACATTGAGATCAAATCCATTTCTAAAAAGTTCTTTTTGTCGAATATGAAGGTAAAAAACAACTTTTATGCAACTTAACACGACGATCTCTCTATGATGCCTTATAATTAGTTTTTAGATACTGTAATTGCTTTCACAAATCATTGAAACTAGGGTGGGCCACCTCTAATGCTCGGTCAAATTACCTTTTGACTCGCATACCAGCTGACCTTGGGCATGTTTTAAGCCCCTAGTGTTGGATCTACATGGATCCTAATGGTTGGTTTCAAATTTAGACTTTCGGTCCATATTGTTTGACCTTGAGAAACTTGATCCAGAAATCATAGGAGGATCCAACGATGTATGTATTATTCATATCGAGCGGGTAAAGGGACTCGAACCCACATCGTAACTTGGAAGGCTACGGTTATAGTCGACGTCGATTCGTCATTTTTAACGTCCTTAATTCAAAACCGAACTTGAAACTTTGGTTTCATTCAGCTCCCTTATGGAGTGGATAAATTCAAGGATTTAGGGCACAAAGTGACATAAATGAAAAAAATTATGATGTGTGATATATTACGTGGTTAATTCATTAATTAATTTAGTACCCAAAATATATGATTAAGTTAGGTAGGAGAGTGGAAAAAGAAATGGTTCAATGAAAATAATTTTGTCAGAGGGTACCATGAATGATCTACCATGTTCAATCATCACACTAAAGGGTTATGCAAGATATTCGGTGTGGAAGTAGGTAACATTTCTATCGGCAAATAAGGGGTTTCCAAGTGCATGCCTAAGTACGTATAACTTTTTGGGTCATAATTGCTATCTGATTAGGTTGAGCTGATTTTATCCCTTCGGAATCCAAAAACTATTCTTACTCATGGCCATAATTTCTTCTAATATGTTATTGATTTTATGGAGAAGAATATGTTCCTTGGGTACCTTTTATTGGAACTCTATTCCGATCTGTTTTCATTTCTAACTGGTCAGGTGCGCTTTTACAGTGAAGAATCAAACAACTACCTCAAGGGGAGTTAGTTGCACCTACGAATTATATAAATACTACTGTTGCTTTAGCTTTACGCATGTCAGTTGCATATTTCTATGCAGCCTTTTCTAAAAAGGGACTGAGTTATTTCGGTAAATAGATTCAACCAACTCCAGTTCTTTTACCAATTATTGTCTTACAAGATTTCACAAAACCTTTATCACATAGTTTTGGATTTTCCAAGAATATATTGGCTGAATCATAAAGTTACCTCACGGAGTTAGTTGCACCTACAAATGATATAAATACTACTGTTGGTTTAGCTTTACTCACGTCAGTGGCACATTTCTATGCAGACCTTAGTAAAAAAAGATTGGGGTATTTCGGTAAATAGATTCAACAAACCCCAATACTTTGTGAACCGTTTGCAAAACAAAATTCCAATTTCATACAAGGAACCCTTAATTCAGGGAGATCTTCGACGGAAGTTCGCTTTCCTTGTGATCACAATTTCATACTAGGCCATTTCATCATGGAGGACCCTCTTTTTATGGAGAGTGTGATGGACTCGCCCCTTCATGACCAATTCACCGACCTCACCATTACCGCCCCCCTTTCCATAAGAGAAGCCTAATGTTATGAAGTTTTGACGAAAGCTTAATTTCTCTTCGAAAGTTCATTTTGCAAACACCGCTTCTTTAGGGAAGAGAGGAGTAATTTCTATTTCCAGTTTCTGAATCTTCTTCTTTGGGGAAAGGAGAAGAGAATTTTTGTCATGGATGCGTTGAGCTGTGCTTCAAATGCTCGCTTCCACAAAGAATTTTAAGAAAATTCTGCCAATTTGTCATTAAATATTTGTTGATTTCAAAAATCTTTATTGCACAAAAACATTACCTCAAAATACCTTCAGTATTACTTCCGAAAGGACAAAGCTTTTGCGAAAAAGGATTCAAAATTCAGAATCTTTCTATTGGCCAACCAAAAGGATGAAAGAATAAATCCTCGATATGGCCAGCAAAGAAAATTCAATATTGTTGCAAAGTCATAAGTGATTGATATTGATCGCAGTCAATGGCACATTTTTAAAGATCGTTCTTGGAAATTAAAGCAGTCAAAATATGCTGGGTGATACAGAAAAATTCACTCAATCTCCATATCTCCTCAATCAGCTAAGCTGCAATTATTGACTAGAAGATTTCATAAACCCTTTGTCATTGTTGTTCTTGTTTCTTTAGTACGCTTAGCCATGGAAGGTCGTCATTGAGTAGCTTTCCCTTCCAAATAAATAACAAAATAATGCTTTGAATTTCAAAGAGTTGCTTTTTGTTTTTGAATTGATTTAAATTCAAAATTAAGTAAGTCCATGAATCTTATTCCAATAATTTATTCATGCGTACCTCAAGATATCGGCTTGAGGAACATGATTGATATAAATATGTTTATTTACGATATGTATGATATAGTGTAGGCAGAAAACAAAAGCGAGAGAAATATATGTATGATATTAATATTTATTATATTACCTATTACACTACGGAATTATAAAAAAAAGGGGGAATTCCTAATTTTTCCTAAGATCCCAGTCAATTACAAGGCTTCATAATTGGGGTAATAATTCTTACTGGTTTGGGGCATGCGACAAAGCTACAAGAACTATGTTTTACGAAACCATTGCTATTTCATTCCATCCAATTCAACAATTAACCAAAATTGTAATTAAATGCAATTGGATCAATCAATCATCAAATCTTGATATGGAATGGTTCGCTTTGACGAATCTCTTTGTTTGAATTGATGTGAGATCATGATAAAGACAAGTAAAAATCATGTAGTTTATGCGGGTTGAGGTAGATAGTCATAGCTACATATTATACATGAACTCCATGGTATGCATCGAATAATGATTCTAGGGTCCGATCCGATTCAAAAGAAATAAGATGACGATGGTTTATATCATGTAAAAAACACATGTATATGTAATAGTAGATATTCAATAGTTATATATGGACTACTGATGTATATTATTTCATTTCCCATATTACTACCGACTTTATATAGATATAGATTCTACTTTCTTTATATGGATTGCGATATAAGGTCTTCCTTTTCTGTCTGTTACTCTATGTGTGGATTGAATATGAAGTCAAGCCTATAAATGCGTTTAAGGAAGATGAAGGAGCGAAGAATTGAGGGAATGGGTTTGGATAAAAGAAATATAAGAACTATGTTATAAGGTTTACAAAAACATTCATAGGGAATAAAAATGAGATATTGAAGTAGACCTGATGATACAATAATAACAAATATCATCACTTCTCAAATTAGATTGGGAGTTCTTAGTTTAGTTGTATGGATTTGTGAGATGGAATATGAAATACTAAGAAAGTTATTAATTAATATTATATATACATGTAAATAACATTAATTAAGTACACTATAAGATTTATATAATAATTCATTTGTTTATTTGATTATATAATTAACCATTTATGCAGACTAAGCCATAGAAGGTATCACTAGTCAACCAGAAGCAGAGGGTAAAATCAGTGGTACTTTATTGCCATAATCTGGTTTTTATGAAAGCTTTAACAATTTCTGGCCCATTCGTCGCATTAGCACTTTTATTTGCTAATCTCTTTATGTAATCCCAGAAATGTGAAAACTTGAAAAAATAAGTACTTTTATTGCTTTGATCGTGTCTGTTTCCTTGCAACTTACATTGTACAGTTGCACTTAGAGTCTATTTTTCTTTTGTTGAGTCTAATGTAAGCGGCTCAGTTCAAGTAAATCAATATCCCGAAGGGGCAGACCGTATACTTGAACTGTAATAGCCTGCGGGCAAAATTGTGAATGAACTAAAATGCGTTGAACTTTCTTTTCTTCACCCTCGTTGTGATTGCTTATTGTGATTGAAATTTCTATCTTGCTCTCTTGCACTTTGATTACAAGCTTCCGCGATCAGCAACCGAGCTGGCAAGTTGGCTTGCGGCGGTGAGGAGGGACCGTCGTGCTGCGGTGGCCAAGTGAACGAAATAGGCCCCTGACAATGTCTCTTCTTCTTTAAATTATATCAACTCAACACTTACTCCAAAAATCATAGACATGCTTGGACTGCATTAACAGGAAAACTTGTTTTGACCATCTCTTTCTAATGATGCATCCTTTTGAGGTATGTCAGTTTAGTTTAAATTTTAGTAAAAAAACAAATTTGGCCAATTTGAATGTCAAAATCAGAATTAAAGTAAAGCCATAAAAAAAGTTTTTTAGGTAGTCAAACCGACTTGTTTTAGTCATAACTTGTACTTAGATATCGAAATGACAATTTTTTTTCATGTTAGGAAAGATAAGACTGTAGTTTCTTTATTCTTTTGGACAAAAACCTTCAACTTGTTGTTTTATAGTAAAACAATAGCAAGACAAATATATGTACGATATTAATACTTATTATATTACGTATTACACTAGGGAATTGTAAAAAAAGGGGGAATTTCAAATTTTTTCACAGATCCCCTTTTGTCCTATTCATGTTGTAGATCTCCTTTATTTTCCCAGTCAATTATAAGGATTCATAATTGGGGTAATAATTCTTACTGGTTTGGGGCATGCGACAAAGCTACAAGAAACAACAAGAACTTTGTTCTGCGAAACTGTTGCTATTTCATTCCATCCTACTCAACAACTAACCAAAATTAAATTGAATTGCAATTGGATCAATCATCAAATCTTGATACGGAATGGTTTGCCTTGATGAATCTCTTTGCTTTGAACTGATGTGAGATATGATAAAGATAACTAAAAATCATGTAGTTTATGCAGGTCGAGGTAGATAGTCGTAGATACAAATTATATGTGAACTTCGGGGTTTGCATTGAATAATGATTCTCGGGTCTGATGCGATTCAATACAAATTAGATGATGATGGTATGAAACACATGTATTTGTGATAGCAGATATTCAATAATTATATACGGACTACCCATGTATATTATTTAATTTCCTAAATTACTACGGACTACATATGTAGATTCCACTTTCTCTATATGGATTACGATATAAGCTCTTCCTTTTCAGTCTGTCACTATATGTGTGAATTGAAGTCAAGCCTATGAATGCGTTTAAAGAAGATAAAGGAGCGAAGAATTGAAGGAATGGGTGTGGAGCACAGAAATAGAAGAACTATATCATAAGGATTTGCAAAACCTTGGATATGGAATAAAAATGAGATATTGAAGTAGTCCTGATCATACAATAATAACAAATATCATCACATCACAAATTAGATTGGGAGATCTTAGTGATAGAATATGAAATACTGAGTAATGTAACTAATTAATATTATAAATATGTATAAAACATTAATTGAGTACACTAACAAAGATATATATAATAATTCATTCATTTATTTGAATATATCATTAGCCATTTCTTTATTTTTTGTTGTGAGGAGCTTACCATGAATCACAAAATTTATGTTGCTTCCGTTATTGGTGATGGATTGGCCATATAACTTGCTTCTATTCGACCCAGAGTCGATCAAGGTACTGTTGCGGGCCAAGCCGTAAAAGATATTGCTAGTCAACCAAACGCAGAGGGTAAAATACAATGTACTTTATTGCTTAACTGGCTTTTATGGAAGCTTTGACAATTTTTGGCCTCGTCGTCGCATTAGCACTTTTATTCCATCCTATTCAACAATTAACCAAAATTGTAATTAGATGCAATTGGCTCAATCATCAAATCTTGATATGGAATGGTTCGCTTTGACGAATCTCTTTGTTTGAATCGATGTGAGATAATGATAAAGACAAGTAAAAGTCACGTAGTTTATGTAGGTCGAGGTAGAAAGTCGTAGTTACGTATTATACGTGAACTCCGGGGTATGCATTGAATAATGATTCTAGGGTCTGATCCGATTCAAAAGAAATAAGATGACGATGGTTTACATTATGGAAGAAACACATGTATATGTAATAGTAGATATTCAATAGTTATATATGGACTACCGATGTATATTATTTCATTTCCCATATTACTACCGACCTTATATAGATATAGATTCCACTTTCTCTATATGGATTGCGATATAAGGTCTTCCTTTTCTGTCTGTTACTGTATGTGTGGATTGAATGTAAAGTCAAACCTATAAATGTGTTTAAGGGAGAAAGAGCGAAGAATTGAAGGAATGGGTTTGGAGCAATGAAATAGAAGAACTATGTTATAAGGTTTACAAAAACATTCATAGGGAATAAAAATGAGATATTGAAGTAGCCCTGATGATATAATAATAACAAACATCATCACTTCTGAAATTAGGTTGGGAGTTTTTAGTTTAGTTGTGCGGATCTGAGTGATGGAATATGAAATACTAAGAAAGTTAACGGGAAAACTTGTTTTGACCGTTTCTTTCTAATGATGAATCCTTTTGAGGTATGGTTTAATCAGTTTAGTTTAAATTTTAGTAAAAAAACAAATTGGGCCAATTTGAATGTCAAAATCAGAATTAAAGTAAAGCCATAAAAAAGTTTTTGAGGTAGTCAAACCGACTTGTTTTAGTCATAACTTGTACTTAGATATCGAAATGACAAATTTTTTTCATGTTAGAAAAGATAAGACTCTAGTTAGATAATTCTTTTGGATAAAAACCGTCAAGTTGTTGTTTTATAGTAAAACAATAGCAAGAGAAATATATGTATGATATTAATATTTATTATATTACGTATTATACTACGGAATTGTAAAAAAATGGGGAATTCCAAATTTTTTCACAGATCCCCTTTTGTCCTATTCATTTTGTAGATCTACTTTATTTTCCCAGTCAATTATAAGGATTCATAATTGGGGTAATAATTCTTACTCGCTTGGAGCGTGCGACGAAACAACAAGAACTTTGTTCTGCGAAACCGTTGCTATTTCAATCCATCGTATTCAACAATTAACCAAAATTAAATTGATTTGCAATTGGATCAATCAATCATTAATTCTTGATGTGGAATGGTTTGCTTTGATGAATCTCTTTGTTTGAATCGATGTGAGATATGATAAAGACAAGTAAAAATTTTGTAGTTTACGCAGATCGAGGTAAGTATCCATAGTAGCTACATATTACACGTGAACTCCGGGGTTTGCATTGAATACTGATTCTCGGGTCCGATGCAATTCAATAGAAATAAGATGGCGATGGTTTTACATTATGAAAGAAACACATGTACTTCTGATAGTAGATATTCAATCGTAATATACAGACTACCCATGTATATTATTTAATTTCCCATATTACTACGGACTACATATGTAGATTCCAATTTCTATATATGGCTTAGGATATAAGTTCTTCCTTTTCTATCTGTCACTGTATGTGTGAATTGAAGTCAAGCCTATGATTGCGTTTAAAGAAGAAAAAGGAGCGAAGAATTGAAGGAATGGGTTTGGAGAAATAGAAGAACTATATTATACGGATTTACAAAAACTTGGATATGGAATAAAAATGAGATATTGAAGTAGTCCTCATCATACAATAATAACAAATATTATCACTTCTCAAATTAGGTTGGGAGATCTTAGTTTAGTTCTATGGATCTTAGTGATGGAATATGAAATACTAAGTAAATGTAACTAATTAATGTTATAAATATGCATCTAACATTAATTGAGTACACTAACAAAGATATATATGATAATTCATTGGTTTATTTGATTATATCATTAACTATTTCTTTATTTTTTGTTGTGAGGAGCTTACCATGAATCCCTAAATTTCTGTTGCTTCCGTTATTGGTGCTGGATTGGCCATATAACTTGCTTATATTCGAGCTAGAATAGATCAAGGTATTGTTGCGGGCCAAGCCGTAAAGGTATTGCAAGTCAACCAGATGCACAGGGTAAAATACGATGTACTTTATTGCTTAACTGGATTTTATGGAAGCTTTAACAATTTACGGCCAGGTCGTCGCATTAGCACTTTTATTTGCTAACCCCTTTGTGTAATCCTAGAAACGTGAAAACGTGAAAAATTCGTACTTCTTTTATTTCTTTGACCCTGCCTCTTCTCTTCTTTAAATTATGACAACTCAACACTTACTCTTAAAATCCTAAACAAGCTTGGAACGAATTAACAATTAAACTTGTTTTGACAATCTCTTTCTAATGACTTATCCTTTTGAGGTATGGTTTATAGCGTTTAGTTTAAATTATAGTAAAAAAACAAATTTGGCTAATTTGAATGTTAAAATCAGAATTAAAGTAAAGTCTTCATAGAAAACGTTCTTTGGGTAGTCAAACCAACTTGTTTTGGTCATAACTATGTACTTACATATCTAAATGACAAATTTTTTCATGTTAGACTCTAGTCTCATCATTCTTTTGGACAAAAAACTTTAGGGTATTCTCTTTTATAGACAAAAAATATACTGATCTCGGGCGTTTTTTAAGCCCCTAGCGATGGGTCGACCTGGACCCAAAAGGTTGGTTTAAAGTTGCATTTTTGGTCCATATTGGTTGATCTTGAATATCTCTTTGATGGTCTAGAAATCTTCGGAGCAGCCAATGATATATGTTTTATGATTCATATCTCGCAGCCTCGAACTACTTCATCAGAAGTGATGATATTTGATATTATTGAATCATCAGAACTACTTCAGTATCTCATTTTTATTCCCTATCCAAGTTTTTGTAAATCCATATAATATAGTTATTCTATTTTTTTTCTCCCAACCCATTCCTTCAATCCTTCATCTTCTTTTAACACATTCATAGGCTTGATTTTATATTCAATCCATACGTAGTCACAGACAAAAAAGGAAGAGCTCATATCATAATCCATATAGGGAAAGTGGAATCGATATAAATATAAAGTCGATAGTAATATGGAGAATCAAATAACATACATGGGTAGTCCATATATAACTATTGAATATCTACTATCACATATACATGTGTTTCTTCCATAATAAACCATTGTCATCTTATTTCTTTTGGAACAGATCAGACCTTGGAATCATTCTTAGAAGAATACACCGGAGTTCACGTATAATATGTAGCTACGGCAATCTAGCTCGACCCACCGATTGAAACGAAGAGATTCATCAACGCAAATCATCCCAGTTCAAGATTCGATGATTGATTGATTCAATTGTAATTAATTCCAATTTGTGTTAATTGTTGAATTGGATAGAATGAAATAGCTACGGTTTCGCATAACATTGTTCTTGTTGTTTCCTCGCATGGCCAAATCGGGTAACAATTATGAATCATCGTAATTGACTGAGAAAATAAAGATGTGTGACAACAAATATTAATATCGTACTCATATTTCTCTTGCTCTTGTTTTTTTCCTACACTATATCATACATATCATAAATAAATACATTTATATCAACCATGTTTCTCAAGCAGGTATCATGAAATACGAATGAATTAATTACTGGAAAAAGATTCACGGGCTGACTTAATTTTGAATTTAAATCAATTCAAACAGAAAAAGTGACTCTAAGAAATACAAAGCATTATTTTATTATTTATTTAGATGAAAAGTTACTCGATGATGACCTTCCATGGCTAAATGTACTAAAAAAACAAGAAGAACAATTACTAAATCAAAGGTTAATATATTCCTGAAAAGTCAAAATGTATGTGATAAAGGTTTTTGAGAAATCTTCTAAAACATTATTTGGTACAAGTATTGGAGTTGGTTAAATCTATATATTGATGAAACTCAATCCCTTGTTAGTAAGGCCTACATAGAAATGTGCCACTGACGGGAGTGAAGCTAAAGCAACAGTAGTATTTATATCATTCGTAGGTCCAACTAACTCCACATGAGGTAACTGTATGATTCTCCAAGTTAAAAGTGCAACACATGGAAACAAATAGAAACATAGTACCAATAAAAGGAACCTAAGGACCATATTCTTCTCCAATTTCAGTTTTGCTCACGTCTTGAATGAAATCAAGAGCATATCAGAAGAAATTTTGGCCGTCGATCAAAATAGTTTGTGTATTCCGAACGGCTATGGCGGTTGAATCTTATAAAATAGCAATGACGACACAATAAGTCATAAGTACTTGGGCAAGCACATGGAAACCTCCTATTTGCCAATAGAAATGATGCCTACTTTCAGACCGAATATCTCGCACAATCCTTTGGTGTGTTGATCGAACATGTTAGAACATTTGTAGTACCCTCTGACATAAACGGAACTTAAGATGGAATATTTTGATTCAACCATTTCTTTTTCTACGCTCCTACCTTAATCATACATCGTAAATTTTGGCCGTCGGTCAAAATAGTTTGTGTATTCCGAACGGCTATAGCGGCTGAATCTTATAAGATAGCAATTACGACACAATAAGTCATAAGTACTTGAGCAAGCACTTGCAAACCTCCTATTTGCCAATAGAAATGTTGCCTACTTTCAGACCGAATATCTTGCATAATCCTTTGGTGTGTTGATCGAACATGGTAGAACATTCGTTGTACCCTCCGACAAACATGAAACTTAAGATGAAATATTTTGATTCAACCATTTCTTTTTCTACTCTCCTACCTAATTTAATCAGACAATGTAACTTTTTTTTATTAGGTCACTTTGCGCACTAAATTCGGGAAACTATCCATAGAACCCGAAATAAATAATTAAATTATGTACAAGAGTAGAAAAAGTAATGGTTGAATCAAAATAATTTCTTCTTAATGTCAGAGGGTACTACGAATGTTCTACCAAGTTCGATCAACACACTAAAGCGTTGTGTGAGCTATTCGGTGTTGAAGTTGGCAATATTTCTATTGGCAAATAGGTCGTTTCCAAGTGCATGCCTAAGTACTTCTTGGGTCGTAATTCTGTTATAGACATTCGGAATCCACAAACTATTCTTACCCACGGCCAGAGTTTCTTTTGATATGTTCTTGATTTCATTCAAGATGTGAGCAAAACTCAAAATGCAGAACAATATGGTTATTGAGATTCCACTTTCTCTATTTGGATTACGATATAAGCTCTTCCTTTTCTGTCTATGACTGTATGTGTGAATTGAAGTCAAGCCTATGGATGCGTTTAAAGAAGATAAAGGAGTTTAGAAATGAAGGAATGGGTTTGGAGAAATAGAAGAACTATATTATAAGGATTTACAAAAACTTTGATATGGAATAAAAATGAGATATTGAAGTAGTCCTGATCATACAATAATTACAAATATCATCACTTCTCAAGTTAGGTTGGGAGATCTTACTTTAGTTCTATGGATCTTAGTGATGGAATATGAAATACAAAGTATGTAACTAATTAATATTATAAATATGTATATAACATTAATTGAGTACACTAACAAAGATATATATGATAACTCATTGGTTTATTTGATTATATCATTAACCATTTCTTTATTTTTTGTTGTGAGGAGCTTACCATGAATCCCCAATTTTCTTTTGCTTCCGTTATTGGTGCTTGCTTGGCCATATAACTTGCTTATATTCGACCTAGAGACGATCAAGGCATTGTTGTGGGCCAAGCCGTAAAAGGTATTGCTAGTCAACCTGATGCACAGGGTAAAATACAATGTACTTTATTGCTTAACTAGCTTTTATGGAAGCTTTAACAATTTACGGCCAGGTCGTCGCATTAGCACTTTTATTTGCTAACCCCTTTGTGTAATCCTAGAAACGTGAAAACGTGAAAAATTCGTACTTCTTTTACTTCTTTGACCCTGCCTCTTCTCTTCTTTCAATTATGACAACTCAACACTTACTCTTAAAATTCTAAACAAGCTTGGACCGAACTAACAAGTAAACTTGTTTTGACCATCTCTTTCTAATGACTTATCCTTTTGAGGTAGGGTTTATAGCGTTTAGTTTAAATTATAGTAAAAAAACAAATTTGGCTAATTTGAATGTTAAAATCAGAATTAAAGTAAAGTCTTCATAGAAAACGTTCTTTGGGTAGTCAAACCAACTTGTTTTGATCATAACTATGTACTTACATATCTAAATGACAAATTTTTTCATGTTAGACTCTAGTCTCATCATTCTTTTGGACAAAAACCTTTAGGGTATTCTCTTTTATAGACAAAAAATATACTGATCTCGGGCGTTTTTTAAGCCCCTAGCGATGGGTCGACCTGGACCCAAAAGGTTGGTTTTAAGTTTGCATTTTTGGTCCATATTGGTTGATCTTGAATATCTCTTTGATGATCTACAAATCTTAGGAGCAGCCAATGATATATGTTGTATGATTCATATCTCGCAGACTCGAACTACTTCATCAGAAGTGATGATATTTTATATTATTGAATCATCAGAACTACTTCAATATCTCATTTTTATTCCCTATCCAAGTTTTTGTAAATCCATATAACATAGTTATTCTATTTTTTTGCTCCCAACCCATTCCTTCAATCCTTCATCTTCTATTAACACATTCATAGGCTTGATTTTATATTCAATCCATACGTAGTCACAGACAAAAAAGGAAGAGCTTATATCGTAATCCATATAGGGAAAGTGAAATCGATATCTATATAAAGTCGGTAGTAACATGGGGAATCAAATAACATACATGGGTAGTCCATATATAATTGTTGAATATCTACTATCACATATACATGTGTTTTTTTCATAACCATCGTCATCTTATTTCTTTGGAACAAATCAGACCTTGGAATCATTCTTAGAAGAATACACCGGAGTTCACGTATAATATGTAGCTACGGCAATCTAGCTCGACCCACCTAACCTACGTGATTTTTATCTCACATCGATTGAAACGAAGAGATTCATCAACGCAAATAATCCCAGATCAAGATTCGATGATTGATTGATTCAATTGTAATTAATTCCAATTTGTGTTAATTATTAAATTGGATAGAATGAAATTGAAAGGGTTTCGCCAAAACGAGTAACAATTATGAATCGTCGTAATTGACTGGGAAAATAAAGATATGTGACATGAAATAGGACAAAACGGGATCCTAAGAAAAATTCAAAATTTCCCCCGTTTTTTACAATTCCATAGTGTAATACAGAATATAAGAAATATTAATATCGTACTCATACTTCTCTTGCTCTTGTTTTTTTCCTACACTATATCATACATATCATAAATAAATACATTTATATCAATCTTGTTTCTCAAGCAGGTATCATGAAATACGCATGAATTAATTATTGGAAAAAGATTCATGGGCTTACTTAATTTTGAATTTAAATAAATTCAAATAGAAAAAGTGACTAAGAAATTCAAAACATTATTTTATTATTTATTTAGATGAAAAGTTACTCGATGATGACCTTCTATGGCTAAATGTACTAAAAAAACAAGAAGAACAATTACTAAATCAACGGTTAATATATCCCTCAAAAGTCAAAATGTATGTGATAAAGGTTTTTGAGAAATCATCTAAAACATTATTTGGTAGAAGTATTGGAGTTGGTTAAATCTATATATTGATGAAACTCAATCCCTTGTTAGTAAGGCCTGCATAGAAATGTGGCAATGACGGGAGTGAAGTTAAAGCAACAGTGTATTTATATCATTCGTGGGTCCAACTAACTCCACATAAGGTAACTGTATGATTCTCCAAGTTAAAACTGCACCTGACAATTTAGAAACAAAAACAAATAGAAACAGAGTACCAATAGAAGTAACCTAAGGACCATATTCTTCTCCAATTTCAATTTTGCTCACGTCTTGATTGAAATCAAGAACTTATCAGAAGAAATTTTGGCCGTCAGTCAAAATAGTTTGTGTATTCCGAACGGCTATAGCGGCTGAATCTTATAAAATAGCAATTACGACACAATAAGTCATAAGTACTTGGGAAAGCACTTGGAAGCCTCATATTTGCCAATAGAAATGTTGCCTACTTTCTGACTGAATATCTCGCATAATCCATTGGTGTGTTGATCGAACATGGTAGAACATTTGTAGTACCCTCTGACATAAATGATACTTAAGATGGAATATTTTGATTCAACCATTTCTTTTTCTATTCTCCTACCTAAATCATACATCGTAAATTTTGGCCGTCGGTCAAAATAGTTTGTGTATTCCGTACGGCTATAGCGGCTGAATCTTATAAGATAGCAATTACGACACAATAAGTCATAAGTACTTGGGCAAGCACTTGGAAACCTCCTATTTGCCAATAGAAATGTTGCCTACTTTCAGACCGAATATCTTGCATAATCCTTTGGTGTGTTGTTCGAACATGGTAGAACTTTCATAGTACCCTCTGACATACATGAAACTTAAGATGGAATATTTTGATTCAACCATTTTTTTTCTACTCTCCTACCTAATTTAATCAGACATTGTAAATTTTTTTTATTTTGAATTCTAGACGTTCGGGAAACTATCCATATTCCAAAAAGCAGCCGAATAAAAGCAAAGGTTCATGTTCGATTTTGAATTGTAGACGTTCAAATGATGAATCGACGTCGACTATAATCCTAGCCTTCCAATCTAATGATGCAGTTTTGAATACATACTTCATTGGAGCCTCTCAGGATTCGTGGTCAACCAATATGGAGCAAAAATCTAAATTTGAAACCAACCTTTTGGGTCCAGGTCGACCCATCACTAGGGGCTTAAAAAATGCAAAAGGTCAGTTGGTCCTGGAGTCAAAAGGCAATTTGATAAGATTTACATTGATTGTGAAATGATTAGAGGTGGTTCAGAAAAAGATTAATGATTTGTGAAATCAATTAGAGTGTTTAAAAATTCATTATGAGGCATCACAGTGAGACCCTCGTGTTAAGTTGCATACATGCTTTAAGCTGCATATTCATACTTTCATCTTCATGCTTGATAACGAAGAGATACAATATTTAAACACCCCAATTTTGGCTTAGTAGTGTTGTGTCAATTGTCATATTTCAAAAAACAAGTTGCCCAGAGTCATTTTCGACATATTCTCTCTTTCAACTCTTTTTTGCATATTAAACAACATCTTAAAAGTTTTAGTCCAAAAGACTGATGATTATCTCAAACATGAAAAAAAATAAGTCATTTAGTTGTCTAAGCACTAAGTTATAACCAAAACAAGTCGGTTTGACTACCTATAAAACTTTTTTTAAGGTGAATTTGATTTATTTTTTGACATTCAAATTTACAAAATTTGTTTTCTTTCTGCAATTTAAAATGAACGCGTTAAACAATACCTCAAAAGGATGCATGATTAGAAAGATATGGTGAAAACAAGTTAACTTGTTAGTGCAGCCCAAGCATGTCTACTATTTTAGAAATAAAGTGTTGAGTTGTTATAATTTAAAGAAGAGAAGAGGCAGGGCCAAAACAGAAAAAGAAGTATGTATTTTTCACGTTTCTAGGATTACACAAAGGGACTAGCAAATAAAAGTGCTCATGCGATGATCCGGCCGTAAATTGTTAAAGTCCATAAAGGGTAGATTAAGCAACAAAGTACCCCGTATTTTACCCTTTGCTTCTGTTTCACTAGCAAAGAGTAAAATACGACATGAATATCTTGACCGACTATGGCTCCAATAGAAGCAAGTTCTATAGCCAATCGAGCAACAATTTGAAGCAATCCTGTTGTTACGTTGCACGCCCCAAAAGAGTAACAATTATTACCCGAATTATGAATCGTCGTAATTTAACTAAAAAATAAAGGAGATCTACGACATGAAAGGACAAAGGGGGTCTTAGGAAAAATTGAGAATTCCTCCTTTTTTTTACAATTCTGTAGTATAATACGTAATTCAATAAATATTAATATCGTACATATATTTCTCTTGCTCTTGTTTTCTTCTTACACTATGTAATACATATCGTAAGTAAGCATATTTATATCAATCACGTTCTACAGGCAAGTATCTTGAGCTATGCATGAATTAATTATTGCAATAAGATTCATAAGCTTACTTAATTTTGAATTTTAATCAATTCAAAAAGAAAAAATAACTCTGATAGTCTTGTGTCAATTGTCATATTTCAAAAAACAAGTTGCCCATAATAATTTTCGACATACTCTCTATTTTCACTATTTTTTGCATAAAAAACATCCTAAAGGTTTTTTTGTACAAAAGAATGATGAATATCTTTCAAACATTAAAAAAATAAGTCATTTAGATGTCTAAGAACAGAGTTATAATAAACTTGTTTGACTACCTAAAAAACTTGTTTTAAGGTAAAATTGACTTTAGTATTTTGACCTTCAAATTTGCCCAATTTGTTTCTTTGCTATAATTTAAACTAACGTATTAAACCATAACTCAAAAGCATGCATGATTAGAAAGATATGGTGAAAACAAATTAACTTGTTAGTGCAGTCCAATCATGTTTGCTTGGGATTGTAGGAGTGAAGTCTTGATATAATATAATTTAAAGAAGACAAGAGCCAAGGTCAAAACAAATCTGTTTGACTACATAAAAAACTTGTTTTAAGTTAAATTTGACTTTAGTTTTGATTTTGACATTCAAATTTGCCAAACTTGTTTCTTTGTTATAATTTAAACTAAACATATTAAACCATACATCAAAAGCTTGCATGATTAGAAAGATATGGTCAAAACAAGTTTTGTTAGTGCAGTCCAATCATGTCTGTCTAGGATTGTAGGAGTGTTGAGCTAATATAATTTGAAGAAGACAAGCGTCAAGGTCAAAGCAATAAAAGTATGTATTTTTCATGTTTTCACGTTTCTCGGATTACACAATGGGATTAGCAAATAAAAGTACTATTGTAGGACCATGCCGTAAACTGTTAAAGCTTCCATAAAAAACAGATTAAACAATAAAGTACCTCGTAGTTTTCACTATGCATTTGGTTGACATGCGATACATTCTATATCCTGGCCTACGGGAGTACCCTGACTGATGCATCAGAAATTACGAGATTCACAACAAAAATATGAAGAATTGGTTAATGAGATAATCAAATAAACAAATGAATTATTGTATATTACTTAAATTGTGTGTTTAATTAATGTTATTTATATATTTATGATATCCATCCAACTAAACTATGAACTCCCAACCAAATTTGAGAAGGGATGATATTTGATATTATTGAAACATCAGAACTACTTCAATATCTCGTTTTTATTCCCTATTCAAGTTGTAAATCCATATAACATAGTTTTTCTATTTCTTTGCTGACCTTTCAATTCTTCTCTCATTCATCTTCTTTAAACGCATTCATAGGCTTGACATCCTATTCAATTCACATATACAGTCACAGACAGAAAACGAAGGGCTCATATTGTAATCCATTTGGAGAAAGTCAAATCTATACCTATATAAAGTCGGTAGTAGTATAAGGAATGTAATAATCTACATGGGTGGTCTATATAACTATTGAATTTCAACTATCATATATACAAGTGTTTCTTCATTAATGTAAACCATCATCATCTTATTTCTATTGAATGGGATCGGACCCTGGAATCATTCTTTAAAGCATACACCGGAGTTCACGTATAATATGGAGCTATGCTATCTAGCTCGACCCACGTAACCTACTTGATTTTTACTAGTATTTATCATTATCTGACAAGGATTCAAACAAAGAGATTCATCAATGCCAATCATCACATATCATGATTTGATGATTGATTGATTCAATTGCAATTAAATTTTGGGTAATTGTTGAATATAACGGAATGAAATAGCAGCGGTTTTGGATAACATAACATAGTTCCTATTGTTTCGTCGCACGCCCCAATTATGCATTGTTGTAATTGACTGGGAAAATAAATGAGATTTATGACATGAATAGGACAAAGGGGGTCTTAGGAAAAGCGACTCTAAAAATTGAAGCAATATTTTATTATTTATTTGGACCAAAAGCTGCTCAATGATGACCTTTCATGGTAAAGTGTACTAAAGAAACAAGAACAACAATTACTAATTCATCGGACAATATATTCTTAAAAATTCAAAAACTAAGTGTTAAAGTTTTTGTGAAATCTTCTAAGACATTAATTTGTGAAAGTATTGGAGTTGGTTGAATAAATGTACCGAAATAACCGAGTCCCTTTTTAGAAATGCCTGCATAGAAATGTGCCACTCACATGAATAAAGCTAAAGCAACCGTAGTATTTATATCATTCCTAGGTGCAACTAACTCTCATGAGGTAGCTGTTTGATTCTCCATGGTAAAAGCGCACCTGACCTGTTAGAAACGAAAACAAATAGGAATAGAGTTCCAATTAAAAGAAGCCAAGGACCATATTCTTCTCCGTTTTGAGTTTTGCTCACGTCTTGAATAAAATCAAGAACATATTAGAAGAAATTCTGGCCGTTAGTCAGAATAGTTTGTGGATTCCGAAGGGCTATATCGGCTGAACCAAATAAGATAGCAATTACGACCCAAGAAGTTATAAGTACATAGGCATGCACTTGGAAACCCCCTATTTGCCAATAGAAATGTTACCTACTTCCATACCGAATATCTCGCATAACCCTTTAGTGTGTTTATTGAACATGGTAGATCATTCGTAGTACCCTCTAACAAAAATGGAACATAAGATAGAATTATTTTGATTCAACCAATTCCTTTTCTACACTCCTACCTAACTTAATCATTTGTTTTGGGTACTAAATTAATTAATATATTAACTTAATCGTGATTTTTCTACACAACCTAAATTTTTTCGTTTATGTCACTTTGCACCCTAAATCCTTGAATTTATCCACACTCCATAAAGGAGCCGAATGAAACCAATGTTTCAAGTTCAGTTTTGAATTCAGGACATTAAAAATGATGAATTGACGTCGACTATAATCGTACCCTTCCAAGTTACGATGTGGGTTCGAGTCCCTTAACCGCTCAATATGAATCATAATACATACATCATTGGATCCTCCTATGATTTCTGGATCATCCAAGAGATATTCATGCTCAACCAATATGGACCAGAAATGTAAATTTGAAACCAACCTTTAAGGTCCAGGTCGATCTATCACTATCGGCTTAAAAAATGCCCAAGGTCAGTTGGTATTAGAGTCAAAAGGCAATTTGGATGGCCGAGCATTAGAGGTGGTCCACCCTAGGATCAATGATTTGTGAAATCAAGTACAGTTTCAAAAACTGATTATAAGGCATTATACAGAGACCATCGTGGTAAGTTGTGTACATGCTTTAAGCTGCTTATTCATACTTTCACCTTCATCTTCGTCAAAAAGAACTTTTTAGAAATAGATTTGATCTCAATGTTAATCTTAAGCAATCTACAAAATTGGTCTGTCTACTTTTTTGCTATCGACAGGGCTTGACATGCTTGATAACAAAAAAATATAATATGTAAACGCCCCATTTTTGGCATAGTAGTCTTGTGTACAAGTTGCTCAGAGTCATTTTCGACATACTTTCTATTTTCACTATATTTTTTGCTTATAAAACATCCTAAAGATTTTTGTCGAAAAGAATGATGAAACTAGAGTCTTATATTTCAAACATGACCCACTCATGTCGGTTTGACTACCCAAAAGACCTTTATTTAGGAAAATTTTAATTTAATTCTGATTCGCACATTCAAATTGGCCAAATTTGTTTTTTTAATTTATTTTAAACTAAATGCATTAAACAATTCATTTGTTTATTTGATTATATAATTAACCATTTATGCAAACTAAGCAGAGGGTAAAATCAGTGGTACTTTATTGCCATAATCTGGTTTTTATGGAAGCTTTAACAATTTCTGGCCCTTTTGTCGCATTAGCACTTTTATTTGCTAATCTCTTTATGTAATCCTAGAAACGTGAAAACTTTAAATAATAAGTACTTTTATTGCTTTGATCGTGTCTGTTTCCTTGCAACTTACATTGTACAGTTGCACTTAGAGTCTGTTTTTCTTTTGTTGAGTCTAATGTAAGCGACTCAGTTCAAGTAAATCAATACCCCGAAGGGGCAGCCCGTATACTTGAACTGTAATAGCCTGTGGGCAAATTTGTGAATGAACTTAAATGCGTTGAACTTTCTTTTCTTCACCCTCGATGTGATTGTTTATTGTGATTGCAATTTTTCTCCCTCTATTCTATCTTGCTCTCTTGCACTCTGATTACAAGCTTCCGCGATCAGCAACCGAGCTGGCAAGTAGGCTTGCGGCGGTGAGGAGGGACCGTCGTGCTGCGGTGGCCAAGTGAACGAAATAGGCCCGTGACAGTGTCTCTTCTTCTTTAAATTATATCAACTCAACACTTACTCCTAATGATGCATCCTTTTGAGGTATGTCAGTTTAGTTTAAATTTTAGTAAAAAAACAAATTTGGCCAATTTGAATGTCAAAATCGGAATTAAAGTAAAGCCATAAAAAAAGTTTTTTAGGTAGTCAAACCGACTTGTTTTAGTCATAACTTGTACTTAGATATCGAAATGACAATTTTTGTTCATGTTAGGAAAGATAAGACTCTAGTTTCCTCATTCTTTTGGACAAAAACCTTCAACTTGTTGTTTTATAGTAAAACAATAGCAAGACAAATATATATACGATATTAATATTTATTATATTACGTATTACACTACGGAATTGTAAAAAAAGGGGGAATTTCAAATTTTTCCACAGATCCCCTTTTGTCCTATTCATGTTGTAGATCTCCTTTATTTTCCCAGTCAATTATAAGGATTCATAATTGGGGTAATAATTCTTACTGATTTGGGGCATGCGACAAAGCTACAAGAAACAACAAGAACTTTGTTCTGCGAAACTGTTGCTATTTCATTCCATCCTACTCAACAACTAACCAAAATTAAATTGAATTGCAATTGGATCAATCATCAAATCTTGATACGGAATGGTTTGCTTTGATGAATCTCTTTGCTTTGAACTGATGTGAGATATGATAAAGATAACTAAAAATCATGTAGTTTATGCAGGTCGAGGTAGATAGTCGTAGATACAAATTATATGTGAACTTCGGGGTTTGCATTGAATAATGATTCTCGGGTCTGGTGCGAAACACATGTACTTGTGATAGCAGATATTCAATAATTATATACGGACTACCCATGTATATTATTTAATTTCCTAAATTACTACGGACTACATATGTAGATTCCACTTTCTCTATATGGATTACGATATAAGCTCTTCCTTTTCAGTCTGTCACTATATGTGTGAATTGAAGTCAAGCCTATGAATGCGTTTAAAGAAGATAAAGGAGCGAAGAATTGAAGGAATGGGTGTAGAGCACAGAAATAGAAGAACTATATCATAAGGATTTGCAAAAACTTGGATATGGAATAAAAATGAGATATTGAAGTAGTCCTGATCATACAATAATAACAAATATCATCACATCTCAAATTAGATTGGGAGATCTTAGTGATAGAATATGAAATACTGAGTAATGTAACTAATTAATATTATAAATATGTATAAAACATTAATTGAGTACACTAACAAAGATATATATAATAATTCATTCATTTATTTGAATATATCATTAGCCATTTCTTTATTTTTTGTTGTGCGGAGTTTACCATGAATCACAAAATTTATGTTGCTTCCGTTATTGGTGATGGATTGGCCATATAACTTGCTTGTATTCGACCCAGAGTCGATCAAGGTACTGTTGCGGGCCAAGCCGTAAAAGATATTGCTAGTCAACCAAACGCAGAGGGTAAAATACGATGTACTTTATTGCTTAACTGGCTTTTATGGAAGCTTTAACAATTTTTGGCCTCGTCGTCGCATTAGCACTTTTATTTGATAAACCCTTTGTGTAATCCTAGAAACGTGAAAATGTGAAAAATATGTACTTTTATTTCTTTGACCCTGCCTCTTCTCTTCTTTAAATTATGACACCTCAACACTTACTCCTAAAATCCTAAACATGCTTGGACCACACTAACAAGTAAACTTGTTTTGACCATCTCTTTCTAATGATTTATCCTTTTGAGGTATGGTTTAAAGTGTTTAGTTTAAATTATATGAAAAAAACAAATTTGGCCAATTTGAATGTCAAAATCATAATTAAAGTAAATCTTCATAAAAAAAGATCTTTATGTAGTCAAACGAAGTTATTTTGGTCATAACTTTTTACTTACATATCGAAATGACAATTTTTTTTTGTGTTAGACTCTAGTTTCATCATTCTTTTGGACAAAAATCTTTATGATGTTCTTTTATAGGCAAAAAATAGACTGAGCTCGGGCATTTTTTAAGCCCCTAGCGATGGGTCGACTTGGACCCAAAAGGTTGGTTTAAAGATTGCATTTCTAATCCATATTGGTTGACCTTGAATATCTCTTTGATGATCTAGAAATCTTAGGAGCAACCAATGATTTATGTTTTATGATTCATATCTAGCATACTCGAACTACTTCATCAGAATTGATGATATTTGATATTATTGAATCATCAGAACTACTTCAATATCTTATTTTTATTCTCTATCCAAGTTTTTTGCTCCCAACCCATTCCTTCAATCCTTCGATCCTTCATCTTCTTTAAACGCATTCATAGGCTTGATTTCATATTGAATCCATACGTAGTCACAGACAAAAAGGGAAGAGCTTATATCGTAATCCATATAGGCAAAGTGGAGTCGATATCTATATAAAGTTGGTAGTAATATGGGGAATCAAATAACATTCATGGGTAGTCCATATATAATTATTGAATATCTACTGTCACATATACATGTGTTTCTTCTATAATGTAAACCATCGTCATCTTATTTCTTTTGGAACCGATCAGACCTTGGAAGAATTCTTCAAAATATGCAACGTATAATTTGTAGCTACGACTATCTAGCTCGACCCACCTAACCTACATGATTTTTATCTCACATCAATTGAAATGAAGAGATTCATCAAAGCGAATCATCCCAGACGATTAACAAATTGGAATTAATAAAAATGGTATCCTATTGAATAATTAACAAGCCCGTGAATATTTCATTCTATCCTATTCAATAATTAACAAAAATTGGAAGTAATTGCGATTGATTCAATCATCGAATCATGTAGGTTAGGTGGGTCGATTCGCTAGATAGTGTGACATGAAATAGGACAAAAGAGGATCATAAGAAAAATTCAGAATTTCCCCCGTTTTTTACAATTTCGTAGTGTAATACACAATATAACAAATATCAATAGCGTACTTATATTTTCTGTTGCTCTTGTTTTCATCCTACACTATCATATATATAATAAATAAATACATTTATAACAATCATGTTTCTCAAGCGAGTATCTTGAGGTACGCATGAATTAATTTTTAGAAAAAGATTCACGGTCTTACTTAATTTTGAATTTAAACAATTTCAAACAGAAAAAGTGACTAAGAAATTCAAAGCATTATTTTATTATTTATTTGGATGAAAAGTTACTCGATGATGACCTTCCATGGATAAATATACTAAAAAAACAAGAACAGTTACTAAATCAATGGTTAATATATTCCTGAAAAGTCAAAATGTATGTGATACCGAAGAAACCTTCTAAAACATTACTTGGTAGAAGTATTGGAGTTGGTTAAATCAATATACCGAAGAAACTTTCTAAAACATTACTTGGTAGAAGTATTGGAGTTGGTTAAATCTATATACCGAAGAAACCCAATCCCTTATTAGTAAGGCCTGCAAAGAAATGTGCCACTAACGGGAGTGAAGCTAAAGCAACAGTAGTATTTATATCATTCATAGGTCCAACTAACTCCACATGAGGTAACTGTATGATTCTCCATGTTAAAAGTGCACCTGACCATTTAGAAACAAAAACAAGTAGAAATAGAGTACCAATAAAAGGATCCCAAGGACCATATTCTTCTCCAATTTGAGTTTTGCTCATGTCTTGAATGAAATCAAGAACATATCGGAAGAAATTTTGGCCGGATGTCAAAATAGTTTGTGTATTCCGAACGACTATAGCGACTGAATCTTATAAGATTGCAATTACGACACAATAAGTTATAAGTACTTGGGCAAGCACTTGGAAACCTCATTTGCCAATAGAAATGTTTCCTACTTTCAGACCGAATATCTCGCATAATCCTTTGGTGTGTTGATCGAACATGGTAGAACATTCGTAGTACCCTCTGACATAAGTAGAACTTAAGAAGGAATATGTCAGAGGGTAGAACATTCGTAGTACCTTTTCCACTCTACTACCTAGTTTAATCATACATCGTAACTTTTTTTTATTAGGTCACTTCCCGCCCTAAATCCTGGAAACTAACCATATTCCATAAAGCAGTCGAATGAAAGCAAAGGTTCATGTTCGGTTTTGAATTATAGGCGTTCAAATGATCAATCGACGTCAACTATAATCCTAGCCTTCCAAGCTAATGAAGCGGTTTTGAATCCCTTTATTCGCTTAATATGAATCATAATACATACATCATTGGAGCCTCCTAGGATTCATGGTCAACCAATATGGACCAAAAATCTAAATTTGAAACCAACCTTTTGGGTCCAGGTCGACCCATCACTAGGGGCTTAAAATTTGGAAAAGGTCAGTTGGTCCTGGAGTCAAAACGCAATTTGGATAAGATTGACAATGTTTGTGAAATGATTGATTAGAGGTGGTTCAGAAAAAGATCAATGATTTGTGAAATCAATTAGAGTGTTTAAAAACTGATTATGAGGCATCACAGAGAGACCCTCGTGTTAAGTTGCATACATGTTTTAAGCTGCTTATTCATACTTTCATCTTTATTCGCTCTATATGAATCATAATACATGCATCATTGGAGTCTCCTAGGAATTATGGTGAACCAATATGGACCAAAAATCTATATTTGATACCAACCTTTAGGGTCCAGGTCGACCCATCACTAGGGGCTTAAAAAATGCAAAAGGTCAGTTGGTCCTGGAGTCAAAAGTCAATTGGATAAGATTTACATTGATTGTGAAATGATTAGAGGTGGTTCAGAAAAAGATAAATGTTTTGTGAAATGAATTAGAGTGTTTAAAAACTGATTATGAGGCATCACAGAGAGACCCTCGTGTTAAGTTGCATACATGTTTTAAGCTGCTTATTCATACTTTCATCTTCATCTTCGTTAAAAATAACTTTTAAGAAATGGATTTGATCTCAATGTTAATATTATGCATTCTACAAAATCGGTGTGTCTACCATTTTGTCATCTCACGCTTGATAAAGAAGAGATATAATATGTAAACACTCCAGTTTTGGCCTAGTAGTCTTGTGTCAATTGTCATATTTCAAAAAACAAGTTGCCCAGAGTCATTTTCGACATACTCTCTTTTTTTCCACTATTTTTTGCATATAAAACAACATCATAAAAGTTTTACTCCAAAAGAATGATGAATATCTCAAACATGAAAAAGTTAAGTCATTTAGATGTCTATGCACAAAGTTATAACCAAAATAAGATGGTTTGACTACCTATAAAACTATTTTTAAGATGAATTTGATTTAGTTTTGATTTTGACATTCAAATTTACAAAATTTGTTTTCTTACTAAAATTTAAACTGAACACGTTAAATAATACCTCAAAAGGATGCATGATTAGAAAGATATGGTGAAAAGAAGTTAACTTGTTAGTGCAGTCCAAGCATGTCTAGGATTTTAGGAATGAAGTGTTGAGTTGTTATAATTTAAAGAAGAGAAGAGGCAGGGCTAAAACAGTAAAAGAAGTATGTATTTTTCACGTTTCTAGGATTACAAAAAGGGACTAGCAAATAAAAGTGCTCAGGCGACGATCAGGACGTAAATTGTTAAAGCTTCAATAAAGGGTAGATTAAGAAACAAAGTACCTCGTATTTTACCCTTTGCTTCTATTTGACTAGATTCAACCAACTCCAATACTTTTACCAATTATTTTCTTACAAGATTTCACAAAATCTTTATCACATAGTTTTGGACTTTTCAAGAATATATTAGCGGAATCATAAAGTTACCTCACGGGGAGTTAGTTGCACCTACAAATGATATAAATACTACTGTTGGTTTAGCTTTACTCACGTCAGTGGCACATTTCTGTGCAGACCTTAGTAAAAAAGGGATTGGGGTATTTCGGTAAATAGATTCAACAAACCCCAAGACTTTAACAAATTAATAGACTAGAGATTTCACAAAACCTTTGTCACTTGTTTTTTGACTTTTCAGGAATATATTGGCCGATGAATTTGTAATTGTTGTTCTTGTTTCTTTAGTTCACTTAGTCATGGAAGGTCGTCATTGAGTAGCTTTCCCTTCCAAATAAATAACAAAATAATGCTTGAAATTTCAAAGAGTTGCTTTTTCTGTTTGAATTGATTTAAATTCAAAATTAAGTAAGCCCATGAATCTTTTTCCAATAATTAATTCATGCGTACCTCAAGATATTGTCTTGAGGAACATGATTGATATAAATATGTTTATTTACGATATGTATGATATAATGTAAGAAGAAAACAATAGCGAGAGAAATATATGTACGATATTAATATTTATTATATTACGTATTACACTACTGAATTCTAAAAAAGGAGGATTTCCTAATTTTTCCTAAGATCCCAGTCAATTACAAGGATTCATAATTGGGGTAATAATTCTTACTGGTTTGGGGCATGCTACAAAACTACAAGAACTATGTTTTGCGACACCGTTGCTATTTCATTCCATCCAATTCAACAATTAACCAAAATTGTAATTAAATGCAATTGGATCAATCAATCAATCATCAAATCTTGATATGAAATGGTTCGCTTTGACGAATCTGTTTGTTTGAATCGATGTGAGATAATGATAAAGGAAAGTAAAAATCACGTAGTTTATGCGGGTTGAGGTTGATAGTTGTAGCTACGTATTATACGTGAACTCCGGGGTACGCATTAAATAATGATTTCATGGTCTGATCCGATTCAAAAGATATAAGATGACGATGGTTTACATTATGGAAGAAACACATGTATATGTAATAGTAGATATTCAATAGTTATATATGGACTACTGATGTATCTTATTTTTTTCCCATGTTACTACCGAGTTTATATAGATATAGATTCCATTTTCTCTATATGGTTTGCTATATAAGATCTTCCTTTTCTGTCTGTTACTCTATGTGTGGATTGAATATGAAGTCAAGCCTATAAATGCGTTTAAGGAAGATGAAGGAGCGAAGAATTGAGGGAATGGGTTTGGAGCAAAGAAATAGAAGAACTATGTTATAAGGTTTAACAAAACATTCATAGGGAATAAAGCCCTGATGATACAAAAATAACAAATATCATCACTTCTCAAATTAGGTTGGGAGTTCTTAGTTTAGTTGTGCGGATCTGAGTGATGTAATATGAAATACTAAGAAAGTTATTAATTAATATTATATATTTGTAAATAACATTAATTAAGTATACTAATTAAAATATATATAATAATTCATTTGTTTATTTGATTATATAATTAACCATTTATGCGGGTAAAATCAGTAGTACTTTATTGCTTAATATGCTTTTTATGGAAGCTTTATAACAATTTTTGGGCGAGTCGTCGCATTAGCATTTTTTATTTGTTAATTCCTATGTGTAATCCTAGAAACGTGAAAAATAAGTACTTCTTTAACCATGCATGTTCCCTTGCGACTTACATTGTACATTAGCGCTTAGTCTGTTTTGCTTTTGTTGAGTCTGATCAATACCCCGAAGGGGCAGCCCGAATACTTGAACTATAATACCCTGCGGGCAAAATTGTCAATGAAGTAAATGCGTTGAGCTTTCTTTTGTTCACTCTCATTGTGATTGTTTCTTGTGATTGCAATTTCTCTCCTTCTATTCTCTCTTGCTCTCTTGCACTCTGATTACAAGCTTCCACGATCGGCAAGCGAGCTGACAAGTAGGCTTGCGGCAGTGAGGAGGGACCGTCGCGCCGCGCTTAGACCCTTAAAGGAAATAGTCCCGTGACAGTGCCTCTTCTTCTTTAAATTATATCAACTCAACACTTACTCCTAGACATGCTTGGACTGCATTAACAAGAAACTTGTTTTGACCGTCTCTTTCTTCTAATGATCCATCCTTTTAATCAGTTTAGTTTAAATTTTAGTAAAAAAACAAATTTGGCCATTTTTAATGTCAAAATCAGAATTAAAGTAAAGCCATAAAAAAGTTTTTTAGGTAGTCAAACCGACTTGTTTTGGTCAAAACTTGTACTTAGATATCGAACTGACATTTTTTTTCATGTTCGGAAAGATAAGACTCTAGTTTCATCATTCTTTTGGACAAAAACCTTCAAGTTGTTGTTTTATAGTAAAACAATAGCAAGAGAAATATATGTACGATATTACGTATTTACACTACGGAATTGTAAAAAAGTGGGGACTTCCAAATTTTCCCACAGATCTCCTTTTGTCCTATTCATGTTGTACATCTCCTTTATTTTCCCAATCAATTATAAGGATTTATAATTGGGGTAATAATTCTTACTCGCTTGGAGCGTGCGGCGAAGCAACAAGAACTTTGTTCTGCAGAACCGTTGCTATTTCATTCCATCCTATTAAACAATTAACCAAAATTAAATTGAATTGCAAATGGATCAATCAATCATCAAATCTTGATATGGAATGGTTTGCTCTGATGAATCTCTTTATTTGAATCGATGTGAGATATGATAAAGACAAGTAAAAATCATGTAGTTTACGCAGATCGAGGTAAATAGCCATAGTATCTACATATTACACGTGAACTCCGGGGTTTGCATTGAATAATGATTCTCGAGTCCGATGCGATTCAATAGAAATAAGATGGCGATGGTTTACATTATGAAAGAAACACATGTACTTGTGATAGTAGATATTCAATAGTAATATACGGACTACCCATGTATATTATTTAATTTCCCATATTACTATGGACTACAAATGTAGATTCCACTTTCTCTATATGGATTACGATATAAGCTCTTCCTTTTCTAACTGTCACTGTATGTGTGAATTGAAGTCAAGCCTATGAATTAAAGAAAATAAAGGAGCGAAGAATTGAAGGAATGGGTTCGGAGAAATAGAACAACTATATTATAAGGATTTACAAAAACTTGGATATGGAATAAAAATGAGATATTGAAGTAGTCCTGATCATACAATAATAACAAATATCATCACTTCTCAAATTAGGTTGGGAGATCTTAGTTTAGTTCTATTGATCTTAGTGATGGAATTTGAAATACTAAGTAAATGTAACTCATTAATATTATAAATATGTATATAACATTAATTGAGTACACTAACAAAGATATATATAATAATTCATTGGTTTATTTGATTATATCATCAACCATTTCTTTATTTTTTGTTGTGAGGAGCTTACCATGAATCCCAAAATTTCTATTGCTTTCATTATTGGTGCTGGATTGGCCATATAACTTGCTTCTAATCGACCTAGAGTCGATCAGGTACTGTTGCGGGCCAAGCGGTAAAAGGTATTGCTAGTCAACCAGATGCAGAGGGTAAAATACGATGTTCTTTATTGATTAACTGGATCTTATGGAAGCTTTAACAATTTACGGCTAGATCGTCGCATTAGCACTTTTATTTGCAACCCCTTTGTGTAATACTAAAAACGTGAAAACGTGAAAAATTCGTACTTCTTTTATTTATTTGACCCTGCCTCTTCTCTTCTTTAAATTATGACAACTCAACACTTACTCTTAAAATCCTAAACATGCTTGGACCGAACTAACAAGTAAACTTGTTTTGACCATCTCTTTCTAATGATTTATGCTTTTGAGGTATGGTTTAAAGCGTTTAGTTTAAATTGTAGTAAAAAAACAAATTTGGCTAACTTGAATGTCAAAATCAGAATTAAAGTAAAGTCTTCATAGAAAACGTTCTTTGGGTAGTCAAACCAAGTGACAAATTTTTTCATGTTAGACTATAGTTTCATCATTCTTTTGGACAAAAATCTTCAGGATGTTCTTTTATAGGAAAAAAATATACTGACCTGGACACAAAAGGTTGGTTTGAAATTTGCATTTTTTGGTCCATATTGGTTGACCATGAATATCTCGTTGATGATCTAGAAATCTTAGGAGCAGCCAATGATGTATGTTTTAAGATTCATATCTAGCAGACTCGAACTACTTCAACAGAAGTGACGATATTTGATATTATTGAATCATCAGAATTACTTCAATATCTCGTTTTTATTCCATGTCCAAGTTTTTATAAATCCATATAATATAGTTATTCTATTTTTTTGCTCCCAACCCATTCCTTCAATCTTTCATCCTTTTTAAACACATTCATAGGCTTGATTTTATATTCAATCCATACGTAGTCAGAGACAGAAAAGGAAGACCTTGTATCGTAATCATATAGGAAAAGTCGAATCGATATCTATATAAAGTCGGTAGTAATATGGGGAATCAAATAACATACATGCGAAGTCCATATATAACTATTGAACATCTAGAATTACATATTCATGTGTTTCTTCCATAATGTAAACCATCGTCATCTTATTTCCTTTGGAACAGATCGGACCTTGGAATCATTCTTCGACATATACACCGGAGTTCACGTGTAATATGTAGCTACGACAATCTAGCTCGACCCACCTAACCTACGTGATTTTTATCTCACATAGATTGGAACAAAGAGATTCATCAACGCAAATCATCCTAGATCAAGATTCGATGATTTATTGATTCAATTGCAATTAATTCCAATCTATGTTAATTATTGAATAGGATAGAATGAAATAGCTACGGTTTCACATAACATAGTTCTTGTTGTTTCGTCGCATGGCCAAAACGAGTAACAATTATGAATCATCGTAATTGACTGGGAAAAAAAATATGTGTGACAAGAAATATGACAAAAGGGGATCATAAGAAAAATTCGAAATTTCCCCAGTTTTTTACAATTCCGTTGTGTAATACAGAATATAACAAATATTAATATTGTACTCATATTTCTCTTGCTCTTGTTTTCTTCCTACACTATATCATACATATCTTAAATAAATATATTTATATCAATCATGAAATACACATGAATTAATTATTGGAAAAAGATTCATGGGCTTACTTAATTTTGAATTTAAATAAATTCAAACAGAATAAGTGACTCTATGAAATTCAAAGCATTATTTTATTATTTATTTGAATGAAAAGTTACACGATGATGACCTTCCATGGCTAAATGTACTAAAGAAACAAGAAGAACAATTACTAAATCAACGGTTAATATATTCCTGAAAAGTCAAAATGTATGTGATAAAGGTTTTTGAGAAATCTTCTAAAACATTATTTGGTAGAAGTATTGGAGTTGGTTAAATCTATATACCGAAGAAACTCAATCCCTTGTTAGGCCTACATAGAAATGTGCCACTGACGGGAGTGAAGCTAAAGCAACAATAGTATTTATATCATTCGTTGGTCCAACTAACTCCACTTGAGGTAACTGTATGATTCTCCAAGTTAAGAGTGCAGCTGACCATTTCGAAACAACCATTTAGAAACAAAAACAAATAAAAACATAGTACCAATAAAAGGAACCCAAGGACCATATTCTTCTCCAATTTCAGTTTAGTTCACGTCTTGAATGAAATCAAGAACATATCAGAGGAAATTTTGGTCGTCGGTCAAAATAGTTTGTGTATTCCGAACCGCTATAGCGGCTGAATCTTATAAGATAGCAATTACGACACAATAAGTTATAAGTACTTGGGCAAGCACTTGGAAACCTCCTATTTGCCAATAGAAATGTTGCCTACTTTCAGACCGAATATCTCGCATAATCCTTTGGTGTGTTGATCGAACATGGTAGAACATTCGTAGTACCCTCTGACATACATGGAACTTAAGATGGAATATCTTGATTCAACCATTTCTTTTTCTACTCTCCTACCTAATTTAATCATACATCGTAAAAAAAATTTATTAGGTCACTTTGCGCCCTAAATCCGGGAAACTATCCATATTTCAAAAAGCAGCCGAATGAAAGCAAAGGTTCATGTTCGGTTTTGAATTATAGACGTTCAAATGATGAATCGACGTCGACTTTAATCCTAACCTTCCAAGCTAATGATGCGGTTTTGAATCCCTTTATTCGCTCTATATGAATCATAATACATGCATCATTGGAGCCTCCTAGGATTTATGGTCAACCAATATGGACCAAAAATCTATATTTGAAACCAACCTTTTGGGTCCAGGTCGACCCATCACTAGGGGCTTAAAAAATGCAAAAGGTCAGTTGGTCCTGGAGTCAAAAGGCAATTTGATAAGATTTACATTGATTGTGAAATGATTAGAGGTGTTTCAGAAAAAGATCAATGATTTGTGAAATCAAATAGAGTGTTTAACAACTGATTATGAGGCATCACAGTGAGACCCTCGTGTTAAGTTGCATACATGCTTTAAGCTGCTTATTCATACTTTCATCTTCATCTTCATAAAAAAAAACTTTTTAGAATTGGATTTGATCTCAATGTTAATCTTATGCATTCTACAAAAATAGTGTGTCTACTATTTTGTCATCTCACGCTTGATAACGATTAATTAAACACACTACTTAACTAATATATAATAATTCATTTGTTTATTTGATTATCTCATTAACCAATTCTTCAATTTTTTGTTGTGAATCTCGTAATTTCTGCTGCATCCGTCAAGGTACTCCCGCGGGCCAGGCCATAGAAGGTATTGCAAGTCAACCAGACGCAGAGTGACAAATACGAGGTACTTTTATTTGCTAATCCAATTGTGTAATCCAAGAAACGTGAAAACATGAAAAATATGTACTTTTATTGCTTTGATATTGCCTCTTGTCTTGTTCAAATTATATTAGCTCAACACTTCACTCCTACAATCCTAGACAGATATGATTGGACTACACAAACAAAACTTTTTTTCACCGTATCTTTCTAATCATGCATGCTTTTGATGTATGGTTTAATACGTTAGTTTAAATTGTAGCAAAGAAACAAATTTGAATGTCAAAATCAAAACAAAAGTCAATTTTACCTTAAAACAAGTTTTTTAGGTAGTCAAACAAGTTTATTTTAACTTTGTTCTTAGACATCTAAATGACTTTTTTTTTTAATGTTTGAAAGATATTCATCATTCTTTTATACTAAAAAACCTTTAGGATCTTGTGTTTTATGCAAAAAATAGTGAAAATAGAGAGTATGTCGAAAATGACTATGGGCAACTTGTTTTTTGAAATACGATAATTGACACAAGACTACTAGGCCGAAATTGGGATGTTTACATATTGTATCTCTTCGTTATCAAGCATGAGATGATGACAAAATAGTAGACACACCAATTTTATAGAATGGATAAGATTAACATTGAAATCAAATCCATTTCTAAAAAGCTGTTTTTGACGAAGATGAAAATGAAAGTATGAATAAGCAGCTTAAAGCATGTATGCAACTTAACACGAGGGTGTCTCTATCATATTCAGTTTTTCAACACTCTAATTGATTTAACAAATCATTGATTCTATGCTGGACCACCTCTAATCATTTAACAATCAATGTCAATCTTATCCAAATTGCCTTTTGACTCCGGGAACAGCTGACCTTGGGCATTTGTTAAGCCCCTAGTGATGGGTTGACCTGGACCCTAAAGGTTGGTTTCAAATTTAGATTTCTGGTCCATATTGGTTTAACTTGAATATGTCTTGGATGATGTAGAAATCCTAGGAGGATCCAATCATGTATGTATTATGATTAATATCGAGCGGATAATGGGACTCGAACCCGTATCATTAGCATGGAAGGCTAAGGTTATATAGTCGACATCAATTCATCATTTTTAATGTGATATATTACGTGGTTAATTCATTAATTATTTTAGAACCCGAAATAAATAATTAAATTATGTACAAGAGTACAAAAAGTAATGGTTGAATCAAAATAATTTCTTCTTAATATCAGAGGGTACTACCAATGTTCTACCAAGTTCGATCAACACACTAAAGCGTTGTGCGAGATATTCGGTGTTGAAGTAGGCAATATTTCTATTGGTTTTCAAGTGCATGCCTAAGTACTTCTTGGGTCGTAATTCTGTTATAGGCGTTCGGAATCCACAAACTATTCTTACCCACGGCCAGAGTTTCTTCTGATATGTTCTTGATTTCATTCAAGATGTGAGCAAAACTCAAAATGAAGAAGAATATGGTTATTGGGTTCCTTTTATTAGAACTCTGTTCCTATTTGTTTTCGTTTCTAATTAGTGAGGTGCGCTTTTACCTTGGAGAATCAAACAGTTACCTCATGGGGTGTTAGTTGCACCTACAAATGATATAAATACTATTGTTGCTTTAGCTTTACTCATGTCAGTGGCACATTTCCATGCAGGCCTTACTAAAAAGGTACAGGGTTATTTCGGTAAATTTGTAGATTTCACCAATTAATGTCTTTGAAGATTTCACAAAACCTTTATCACTTAGTTTTCGACTTTTTAGGAATATATTGCTCAATCAATTAGTAGTTCTTGTGCTTGTTTCTTTAGTACACTTAACCATGGAAGATCATCATTGAGTAGCTTTTCATCCAAATAAATAATCAAATAATTCTTTATTTTTCAGAGTTATTTTTTCTTTTTGAATTGATAAAAATTCAAAATTAAGTAAGCTTATGAATCTTATTGCAATAATTAATTCATGCATAGCTCAAGATACTTGCCTGTAGAACGTGATTGATATAAATATGCTTATTTACGATATGTATTACACAGTGTAAGAAGAAAACAAGAGCAAGTGAAATATATGTACGATATTAATATTTATTGAATTACGTATTATACTACGGAATTGTTAAAAAAAGGAGGAATTCTCATTTTTTCCTAAGACCCCCTTTGTCCTATTCTTGTCGTAGATCTCCTTTCTTTTCTCAGATAAATTACGACGATTCATAATTGGGGTAGTAATTGTTACTCTTTTGGGGCGTGCAACGTAACAACAAGATTTCTTCGAATTGCTGCTGGATTGGCCATAGAACTTGCTTCTATTGGAGCCATAGTTGGTCAAGATACTGTTGCGGCCCAAATTGTTGAATGTATCGCTAGTCAAACAGAAGCAAAGGGTAAAATACGAGGTACTTTGTTGCTTAATCTACCCTTTATGGACTTTAACAATTTATGGCCTGATCATCGCATGAGCACTTTTATTTGCTAGTCCCTTTGTGTAATCCTAGAAACGTGAAAAATATATACTTCTTTTTCTGTTTTGGCCCTGCCTCTTCTCTTCTTTAAATTATAACAACTCAACACTTCATTTCTAAAATAGTAGACATGCTTGGGCTGTACTAACAACTTAACTTGTTTTCACCATATCTTTCTAATCATGCATCCTTTTAAGGTATTGTTTAACGAGTTCAGTTTAAATTGTAGTAAGAAAACAAATTTTGTAAATTTGAATGTCAAAATTAAAACTAAATCAAATTCACCATAAAAAAGTTTTATAGGTAGTCAAACCGACTTGTTTTGGTTATAACTTTGTGCTTAGACAACTAAATGACTTATTTTTTAAATGTTTGAGGTATTCATGAGTCTTTTGGACTAAAACTTTTATGATGTTGTTTAATAGGCAAAAAACAGTTGAAAGAGAGAATATGTCGAAAATGACTCTGGGCAACTTGTTTTTTGAAATATGACAATTGACACAAGACTACTAAGCCAAAATTGGGGTGTTTAAATATTGTATCTCTTCGTTATCAAGCATGAAGATGAAAGTATGAATAAGCAACTTAAAGCATGTATGCAACTTAACAAGAGTGTCTCACTGTGATGCCTCATAATCAGTTTTTAAACACTCTAATTGATTTCACAAATCATTAATCTTTTTCTGAACTACCTCTAATCATTTCACAATCAATGTAAATCTTATCCAAATTGCCTTTTGACTCCAGGACCAACTGACCTTTTGCATTTTTTAAGACCCTAGTGATGGGTTGACCTGGACCCAAAAGGTTGGTTTCAAATTTAGAATTTTGCTCTATATTGGTTGACCATGAATCCTAGGAGACTCCAATGATGTATGTATTATGACTTATATAAAGCGAATAAAGGGATTCAAAACTGCATCAATAGCTTGGAAGGCTAGGATTATAGTCGACGTCGATTCATTAGTTGAACGTCTATAATTCAAAATCGAAGATGAACCTTTGCTTTCATTCGGCTGCTTTATGGAATACGGATAGTTTCCTGAATTTAGGGCGCAAAGTGACCTAATCAAAAAAATTTACAATGTCTGATTAAATTAGGTAGGAGACTAGAAAAAGAAATGGTTGAATCAAAATATTTCATCTTTTTTTTTTCATGTATGTCAGAGGGTACTACGAATGTTCTACCATGTTCGATCACCACACCAAAGGATTAAGCGAGATATTCGGTCTAAAAGTAGACAACATTTCTATTGGCAAATAGGAGGTTTTTAAGTGCTTGCCCAAGTACTTATGACTTATTGTGTCGTAATTGCTATCTTATAAGATTCAACCGCTATAGCCGTACGGAATACACAAACTATTTTGACCGACGACCAAAATTTATGATGTATGATTAAGGTAGGAGAGTAGAAAAAGAAATGGTTGAATCAAAATATTTCATCTTAAGTTTCATTTATGTCAGAGGGTACTACAAATGTTCTACCATGTTCGATCAACACACCAAAGGATTATGCGAGATATTCGGTCTGAAAGTAGGCAACATTTCTATTGGCAAATAGGAGGTTTCCAAGTGCTTGCCCAAGTACTTATGACCTACGAATGATATAAATACTACTGTTGCTTTAACTTCACTCCCGTCAGTCCCACAATTCTATGCAGGCCTTACTAACAAGGGATTGCGTTTCATCAATATATAGATTTAACCAACTCCAATACTTCTACCAAATAATGTTTTAGAAGATTTCTCAAAAACCTTTATCACATACATTTTGACTTTTGAGGAATATATTAACCGTTGATTTAGTAATTGTTCTTCTTGTTTTAGTAATGGTTGAACCATGGAAGGTCATTATCGAGTAACTTTTCATCTAAATAAATAATAAAATAATGCTTTGAATTTCTTAGTCACTTTTTCTGTTTGAATTTATTTAAATTCAAAATTAAGTAAGCCCATGAATCTTTTTCCAATAATTAATTCTTGCGTATTTCATGATACCTGCTTGAGAAACATGATTGATATAAATGTATTTATTTATGATATGTATGATATAGTGTAGGAAAAAAACAAGAGCAAGAGAAATATGAGTACGATATTAATATTTGTTATATTCTGTATTACACTATGGAATCGTTAAAAATGCGGGAAATTTCGAATTTTTCTTATGAACCCGTTTTGTCCTATTTCATGTCACATATCTTTATTTTCCCAGTCAATTACGACGATTCATAATTGTTACTCGTTTTGCCCATGCGAGGAAACAACAAGAACTATGTTATGCGAAACCATAGCTATTTCATTCTATCCAATTCAATAATTAACACAAATTTGAATTAATTACAATTGAATCAATCAATCATCGAATCTTGATCTGGGATGATTTGCGTTGATGAATCTCTTCGTTTCAATCGATGTGAGATAAAAATCATGTAGGTTAGGTGGGTCGAGCTAGATTGCTGTAGCTACATGTTATACGTGAACTCCTGTGTATTCTTCTAAGAATGATTCCAAGGTCTGATCTGTTCCAAAAGAAATATGACGATGGTTTACATTATGTAAGAAACACATGTATATATCATAGTAGATATTCAATAATTATATATGGACTAGGTGGGTCGAGCTAGATTGCTGTAGCTACATGTTATACGTGAACTCCTGTGTATTCTTCTAAGAATGATTCCAAGGTCTGATCTGTTCCAAAAGAAATATGACGATGGTTTACATTATGTAAGAAACACATGTATATATCATAGTAGATATTCAATAATTATATATGGACTACCCATGTATGTTATTTGATTCCCCATATTACTACCGACTTTATATAGATATCGATTCCACTTTCCCTATATGGATTACGATATAAGCTCTTCCTTTTTTGTCTGTGACTACGTATGGATTGAATATAAAATCAAGCCTATGAATGTGTTAAAAGAATATGTAGGATTGAAGGAATGGGTTGGGAGCAAAAAAATAGAATAACTATATTATATGGATTTACAAAAACTTGGATAGGGAATAAAAATGAGATATTGAAGTAGTTCTGATGATTCAATAATATCAAATATCATCACTTCTGATGAAGTAGTTCGAGTCTCCTAAGATTTCTAGATCATCAAAGAGATATTCAAGGTCAACCAATATGGACCAAAAATGCAAACTTTAGATATGAATAAAAAAACATACAACATTGGCTGCTCCTAAGATTTCTAGATCATCAAAAAGATATTCAAGGTCAACCAATATGGACCAAAAATGGAAACTTTAAACCAACCTTTTGGGTCCAGTTCGACCCATCGCTAGGGGCTTAAAAAATGCCCGAGGTGAGTATATTTTTTGCCTATTAAAGAACATCCTGAAGATTTTTGTCCAAAAGAATGAGTAAACGAAAGTCTAACATGAAAAAAATTGTCATTTCGATATGTAAGAACAAAGTTATGACCAAAACAAGTTGGTTTGACTACCCAAAGAACGTTTTCTATGAAGACTTTACTTTAATTCTGATTTTGACATTCAAATTAACCAAATTTGTTTTTTTACTATAATTAAAACTAAACGCTATAAACCATACCTCAAAAGGATAAATCATTAGAAAGAGATGGTCAAAACAAGTTTACTTGTTAGTTCGGTCCAAGCATGTTTAAGATTTTAAGAGTAAGTGTTGAGTTGTCATAATTTAAAGAAGAGAAGAGGCAGGGTCAAAGAAATAAAAGAAGTAAAAAATTTTCACGTTTTCACGTTTTTAGGATTACACAAAGGGGTTAGCAAATAAAAGTGCTAATGCGACGACCTGGCCGTAAATGGTTAAAGCTTCCATAAAAGCCAGTTAAGTAATACAGTACATCGTATTTTACCCTGTGCATCTGGTTGACTAGCAATACCTTTTATGGCTTGGCCCGCAACAATACCTTGATCTATTCTAGCTCGAATATAAGCAAGTTATATGGCCAATCCAGCACCAATAACGGAAGCAACAGAAATTTTGGGATTCATGGTAAGCTCCTCACAACAAAAAATAAAGAAATAGTTAATGATATAATCAAATAAACCAATGAATTATCATATATATCTTTGTTAGTGTACTCAATTAATGTTATATGCATATTTATAATATTAATTAGTTACATTTACTTAGTATTTCATATTCCATCACTAAGATCCATAGAACTAAACTAAGATCTCCCAACCTAATTTGAGAAGTGATAATATTTGTTATTATTGTATGATGAGGACTACTTCAATATCTCATTTTTATTCCATATCCAAGTTTTTGTAAATCCTTATAATATAGTTCTTCTATTTCTCCAAACCCATTCCTTCATTTCTTCGCTCCTTTATCTTCTTTAAACGCATTCATAGGCTTGACTTCAATTCACACATATAGTGATAGACAAAAAAGGAAGAGCTTATATCGTAATCCATATAGAGAAATTGGAATCCCAATAACCATATTGTTCTGCATTTTGAGTTTTGCTCACATCTTGAATGAAATCAATAACATATCAGAAGAAACTCTCGCCGTGGGTAAGAATAGTTTGTGGATTCCGAACGACTATAACAGAATTACGACCCAAGAAGTACTTAGGCATGCACTTGAAAACCACCTATTTGCCAATAGAAATATTGCCTACTTCAACACCGAATATCTCGCACAACGCTTTAGTGTGTTGATCGAACTTGGTATAACATTCGTAGTTCCCTCGGACATTAAGAAGAAATTATTTTGATTCAACCATTACTTTTTCTACTCTTGTACATAATTTAATTATTTATTTCGGGTTCTAAAATAATTAATGAATTAACCACGTAATATATCACGTTAAAAATGATGAATTGATGTCGACTATATAACCTTAGCCTTCCATGCTATTGATACGGGTTCGAGTCCCATTATCCGCTCAATATGAATCATAATACATACATGATTCCATCCTCCTATGATTTCTACATCATCCAAGACATATTCAAGTTAAACCAATATGGACCAGAAATCTAAATTTGAAACCAACCTTTAGGGTCCAGGTCAACCCATCACTACGGGCTTAACAAATGCCCATGGTCAACTGTTCCCGGAGTCAAAAGGCAATTTGGATAAGATTGACATTGATTGTTAAATGATTAGAGGTGGTCCATCTTCGTCAAAAACAACTTTTTAGAAATGGATTTGATTTCAATGTTAATCTTATCCATTCTATAAAATTGGTGTGTCTACTATTTTGTGATCATCTCATGCTTGATAACGAAGAGATACAATATGTAAACACCACAATTTTGGACTAGCAGTCTTGTGTCAATTGTCAATTGTAAGTTGCCCATAGTCATTTTCGACATACTCTCTATTTTCACTATTTTTTGCATAAAAAACATCCTAAAGGTTTTTTAAGGTTTTTTAGTACAAAAGAATGATGAATATCTTTCAAACATTAAAAAAAAAAGTCATTTAGATGTCTAAGAACAAAGTTAAAATAAACTTGTTTGACTACCTAAAAAACTTGTTTTAAGGTAAAATTGACTTTTGTTTTGATTTTGACATTCAAATTTGTTTCTTTGCTACAATTTAAACTAACGTATTAAACCATACATCAAAAGCATGCATGATTAGAAAGATACGGTGAAAAAAAGTTTTGTTTGTGTAGTCCAATCATATCTGTCTAGGATTGTAGGAGTGAAGTGTTGAGCTAATATAATTTGAACAAGACAAGAGGCAATATCAAAGCAATAAAAGTACATATTTTTCATGTTTTCACGTTTCTCGGATTACACAATGGGATTAGCAAATAAAAGTACCTCGTATTTGTCACTCTGCGTCTGGTTGACTTGCAATACCTTCTATGGCCTGGCCCGCGGGAGTACCTTGACGGATGCAGCAGAAATTACGAGATTCACAACAAAAAATTGAAGAATTGGTTAATGAGATAATCAAATAAACAAATGAATTATTATATATTACTTAAGTAGTGCGTTTAATTAATCGTTATCAAGCGTGAGATGACAAAATAGTAGACACACTGTTTTTGTAGAATGCATAAGATTAACATTGAGATCAAATCCAATTCTAAATTTTTTTTTTTTTTTTACGAAGATGAAGATGAAAGTATGAATAAGCAGCTTAAAGCCTGTATGCAACTTAACACGAGGGTCTCACTGTGATGCCTCATAATCAGTTTTTAAACACTTTGATTTCACAAATCATTGATCTTTTTCTGAACCACCTCCAATCATTTCACAATCAATGTAAATCTTATCCAATTGCCTTTTGACTCCAGGACCAACTGACCTTTTGCATTTTTTAAGCCCCTAGTGATGGGTCGACCTGGACCCAAAAGGTTGGTTTCAAATATAGATTTTTGGTCCATATTGGTTGACCATAAATCCTAGGAGGCTCCAATGATGCATGTATTATGATTCATATAGAGCGAATAAAGGAATTAAAAACGGCATCATTAGCTTGGCAGGTTAGGATTATAGTCAACGACGATTCATCATTTGAACGTCAATAATTCAAAACCGAACATGAACCATTGCTTTCATTCGGCTGCTGTTTGGACTATGGATAGTTTCCCGGATTTAGGGCGCAAAGTGACCTAATAAATTTTTTTTACGATGTATGATTAAATTAGGTAGGAGAGTAGAAAAAGAAATGGTTGGATCAAAATATTTCATCTTAAGTTCCATGTATGTCAGAGGGTACTAGGAATGTTCTACCATGTTCGATCAATACACCAAAGGATTATGCGAGATATTCGGTCTGAAAGTAGGCAACATTTCTATTGGCAAATAGGAGGTTTGCAAGTGCTTGCCCAAGTACTTATAACTTATTGTGTCGTAATTGATATCTTATATGATTCAGCCGCTATAGCCGTTCGGAATACACAAACTATTTTGACCGACAGCCAGAATTTCCTCTGATATGTTCTTGATTTCATTCAAGACGTGAACTAAACTGAAATTGGAGAAGAATATGGTCCTTGGGTTCCTTTTATTGGTACTCTGTTTTTATTTGTTTTTGTTTCTAAATGGTTGTTTCGAAATGGTCAGCTGCACTCTTAACTTGGAGAATCATACAGTTAGCTCAAGTGGAGTTAGTTGGACCTACGAATGATATAAATACTACTGTTGCTTTAGCTTCACTCCCGTCAGTGGCACATTTCTACGCAGGCCTTACTAACAAGGGATTGAGTTTCTTCGGTATATAGATTTAACCAACTCCAATACTTCTACCAAATAATGTTTTAGAAGATTTCTCAAAAACCTTTATCACATACATTTTGACTTTTCAGGAATATATTAACCGTTGATTTAGTAATTGTTCTTCTTGTTTCTTTAGAACATTTAGCCATGGAAGGTCATCATCGAGTAACTTTTCATCCAAATAAATAATAAAATAATGCTTTGAATTTCTTAGTCACTTTTTCTGTTTGAATTTATTTAAATTCAAAATTAAGTAAAACCATGAATCTTTTTCCAATAATTAATTCATGTGTATTTCATGATACCTTCTTGAGAAACATGATTGATATAAATGTATTTATTTATGATATGTTTGATATAGTGAAGGAAGAAAACAAGAGCAAGCGAAATATGAGTACGATATTAAAATTTGCTAAATACTGTATTACACTACGGAATTGTAAAAAACGGGGGAAATTTCGAATTGTTCTTATGATCCCCTTTTGTCCTATTTCTTGTCACACATATTTTTTTTCCCATTCAATTACGATGATTCATAATTGCTACTCGTTTTGGCCATGCGACGAAAGAACAAGAAGTATGTTATGCGAAACCGTAGCTATTTCATTCTAACCTATTCAATAATTAACATAGATTGAAATTAATTGCAATTGAATCAATCAATCATCGAATCTTAATCTGGGATTATTTGCGTTGATGAATCTCTTCGTTCCAATCGATGTGAGATAAAATCACGTAGGTTAGGAGGTGGGTCGAGCTAGATTGTCGTAGCTAATATTACACGTGAACTCCGGTGTATATTTCGAAGAATGATTCCAAGGTCCGATCTGTTCCAAAAGGAATAAGATTACGATGGTTTACATTATGGAAGAAACACATGAATATGTGATTGTAGATATTCAATAGTTATATATGGACTACCCATGTATGTTGATTCCTCATAATACTACCGACTTTATATAGATACCGATTCGAGTTTTACTATATGAATACTAATAAGCTCTTCCGTTTTTGTTTGTGACTACGTATGGATTGAATATAAAATCAAGCCTATGAATGTGTTTAAAGAAGATGAAGGATCAAAGGATTGAAGGAATGGGTTGGGAGCAAAAAAATAGAATAACTATATTATATGGATTTACAAAAACTTGGATAGCGAATAAAAACGAGATATTGAAGTAGTTCTGATGATTCAATAATATCAAATATCATCACTTCTGATGAAGTAGTTCGAATCTTCTAGATATGAATCTTAAAACATGCATCATTGGCTGCTCCTAAAATTTCTAGATCATCAACGAGATATTCAAGGTCAACCATTATGGACCAAAAATGCAAATTTTAAACCAACCTTTTGCGTCCAGGTCGACCCATCGATAGGGGATTAAAAAATGCCCGAGGTCAGTATATTTTTTTCCTATAAAAGAACATCCTAAAGATTTTTGTCCAAAAGAATGATGAAACTATAGTCTAACATGAAAAAAATTTGTCATTTGGTTTGACTACCCAAAGAACGTTTTCTATGAAGACTTTACTTTAATTCTGATTTTGACATTCAAATTAGCCAAATTTGTTTTTTTACTATAATTTAAACTAAACGCTATAAACCATACCTCAAAAGGATAAATCATTAGAAAGAGATGGTCAAAACAAGTTTACTTGTTAGTGCGGTCCAAGCATGTTTAGGATTTTAAGAGTAAGGGTTGAGTTGTCATAATTTAAAGAAGAGAAGAGGCAGGGTCAAAGAAATAAAAGAAGTATGTATTTTTCACGTTTTCACGTTTCTAGGATTACACAAAGGGGTAGCAAATAAAAGTGCTAATGCGACGACCTGGCCGTAAATTGTTAAAGCTTCCATAAAATCGAGTTAATCAATAAAGAACATTGTATTTTACCCTCTGCATCTGGTTGACTAGCAATACCTTTTACAAATTGACCCGCAACAATAGATGATAGACTCTAGGTCGATTAGAAGCAAGTTATATGGCCAATCCAGCACCAATAACGAAAGCAACATAAATTTTGGGATTCATGGCATGCTCCTCACAACAAAAAATAAAGAAATGGTTAATGATATAATCAAATAAACCAATGAATTATTATATATATCTTTGTTAGTGTACTCAATTAATGTTATATACATATTTATAATATTATTTAGTTACATTTACTTAGTATTTCATATTCCATCACTAAGATCCATAGAACTAAACTAAGATCTCCCAACCTAATTTGAGAAGTGATGATATTTGTTATTATTGTATGATCAGGACTACTTCAATATCTCATTTTTATTCCATATCCAAGTTTTTCTAAATCCTTATAATATAGTTCTTCTATTTCTCCGAATTCCATTCCTTCAATTCTTCGCTCCTTTATCTTCTTTAAACGCATTCATAGGCTTGACTTCAATTCACACATACAGTGATAGACAAAAAAGGAAGAGCTTATATCGTAATCCGTACAGAGAAACTGGAATCTACATATGTAGTCTGTAGTAATATGGGAAATTAAATAATATACATGGGTAGTCCGTATATAACTATTGAATATCGACTATCACAATTACATGTATGTCTTTCATAATGTAAACCATCACCATCTTATTTCTATTGAATTGCATCGGACCCGAGAATCATTATTCAATGCAAATCTCGGAGTTCACGTATAATATGTAGCAACTATGGCTATTTACCTCGACCTGCGTAAACTACATGATTTTTACTTGTCTTTAAAATATCTCACATCGATTCAGATAAAGACATTCATCAAAGCAAACCATTCCTCATCAAGAATTAATGATTGATTGATCCAATTGCAATTCAATTTAATTTTGGTTAATTGTTGAATAGGATGGAATGAAATAGCAACGGTTTCGCAGAACAAAGTTCTTGTTGTTTCGTCGCACGCTCCAAGCGAGTAAGAATTATTACCCCAATTATGAATCCTTATAATTGATTGGGAAAATAAAGGAGATCTACAACATGAATATGACAAAAGGGGATCTGTGGAAAAATTTGGAATTCCCCCTTTTTTTACAATTCCGTAGTGTAATACGTAATATAATAAATATTAATATCGTACATATATTTCTCTTGCTATTGTTTGACTATAAAACAACAAGTTGAAGGTTTTTCTCCAAAAGAACGATGAAAGTAGTCTTATCTTTCCTAACATTAAAAAAAATTGTCATTTCGATATCTAAGTACAAGTTATTAATAAAACAAGTCGGTTTGACTCCCTAAAAACTTTTTTTATGGCATTACTTTAATCCTGATTTTGACATTCAAATTGGCCAAATTTGTTTTTTTACTAAAATTTAAACTAAAGTGATTAAACCATACCTCAAAAGGATGCATCATTAGAAAGAGACTGTCAAAACAAGTTTTCCTGTTAACTTTCTTAGTATTTCGTATTCCATCACTCAGATCCCCTCAACTAAACTAAGAACTCCCAACCTAATTTGAGAAGTGATGATGTTTGTTATTATTATATCATCAGGGCTACTTCAATATCTCATTTTTATTCCCTGTGAATGTTTTTGTAAACCTTATAATATAGTTCTTCTATTTCATTGCTCCAAACCCATTCCTTCAATTCTTCGCTCCTTCATCTTCCTTAAATACATTTATAGGTTTGACTTCATATTCAATTCACACATACAGTAACAAACAGAAAAGGAAGACCTTATATCGCAATCCATATAGAGAAAGTGGAATCTATATCTATATAAAGTCGATAGTAATATTTGAAATGAAATAATATACATCGATAGTCCATATATAACTATTGAATATCTACTATTACATATACATGTGTTTCTTCCATAATGTTAACCATCGTCATCGTATTTCTTTTGAATCGGATCAGACCCTGGAATCATTATTCAATGCATACCCCGGAGTTCACGTATAATACGTAGCTACGACTTTCAATCTCGACCTGCATAAACTACGTGATTTTTTATCATTATCTCACATCGATTCAAACAAAGAGATTCGGCAAAGCGAACTCCATATCAAGATTTGATGATTGAGCCAATTGCATTTAATTACAATTTTGGTTAATTGTTGAATAGGATGGAATGAAATAGCAACGGTTTCGGAAAACATAGTTCTTGTAGTTTTCTCGATGCCCCATACCAGTATGAATTATTACCCCAATTATGAATCCTTGTAATTGACTGGGATCTTAGGAAAAATTGAGAATTCCCCCTTTTTTTATAATTCCGTAGGGTAATATGTAATATAATAAATATTAATATCGTATATATATTTCTCTCGCTATTGTTTTCTTCTTACACTATCATACATATCGTAAATAAACATATTTATATCAATAATGTTCCTCAAGCCAATATCTTGAGGTATGCATGAATTAATTATTGGAATAAGATTCATGGGCTTACTTAATTTTGAATTTAAATCAATTCAAAAACAAAAAGCAACTCTTTGAAATTCAAAGCATTATTTTGTTATTTATTTGAATGGGAAAGCTACTCAATGACGACCATCCATGGCTAAGTGTACTAAAGAAACAAGAACAACAATTACAAATTCACCGGCCAATATATTCCTGAAAAGTCGAAAAATAAGTGACAAAGGTTTTGTGAAATCTTCTAGTCTATTAATTGGTAAAAGTATTGGGGTTTGTTGAATCTATTTACCGAAATACCCCAATCCCTTTTTACTAAGGTCTGCACAGAAATGTGTCAACGTGAGTAAAGCTAAACCAACAGTAGTATTTATATCATTTGTAGGTGCAACTAACTCCCCGTGAGGTGACTGTATGATTCTCCAGTGTAAAAGCTTACGTAACCAGTTAGAAAAAAACAAATAGTAACAAAGTTCTAATAAAAGGAACCCAAGGACCATATTCTTCTCCATTTTGAGTTTTGCTCACATCTTGAATGAAATCAAGAACATATCAGAAGAAATTTTGGCCGTCAGTCAGGATAGTTTGTGTATTCCAAACGGCTATAGCAGCTGAATCTAATCAGATAGCAATGACGACCCGAGAAGTTACACGTACTTGGGCATCCACTTGGAAATTTCCTATTTGCCAATAGAAATGTTGCCTACCGCCACACCGAATATCTAACATAAACCTCTAGTGTGTTGATCGAACATGGTAAAACATTCGTAGTACCTTGTGAGAAAAATGGAACTTAATAAGGAATTATTCATTTAATTTTCTACTCGCCTATCTAATTTAATCATATATTCTGGGTACTAATTTAATTAATGATTTAACAACGTAATATATCATACATCGTAAATTTTTTCATTTATGTCACTTTGCACCCTAATGCCGAGAATCTATCCATATTCCTAAAAAGGAGCCAAATCAAACCAAAGTTTCATGCTCAATTTTGAGTTAGAGATGTTAGAAATGATGAATCGACGTCGACTATAACCCTAGCCTTCCAAGCTAACGATGCGGGTTCGAGTCATTGTATCCTCTTGGGATTTCTAGATCATCAAAGACATATATTCAAGGTCAACCAATATAGACCAAAAATCTAAATTTGAAACCAACCTTTTGGGTCAAGGTCGACCCATCACAAGGGGCTTAAATAATGCGAAAGATTAGTTGGTCCAGGAGTCAAAAGGCAATTTCGATAAGATTGACATTGATTGTGAAATGATTAGAGATGGTCCAAAAAAAGATCATTGATTTGTGAAATCAATTAGAGTGTTTAAAAACTGATCATGAAGCATCACAGAGAGACCCTAGTGTTAAGTTGCATACATGCTTTAAGCTGCTTATTCATACTTTCATATTCATTTTCGACAAAAACAACTTTTTAGAAATGGATTTGATCTCAATGTTAATCTTATCCATCCTACAAAATGGGCGTGTCAACTTTTTTGTCATCTTCCTATGCTTGATAACAAAGAGATGTAATTTGTAAACACCCCAATTTTGGCCTAGTAGTCTTGTGTCAATGGTCACATTTCAAAAAACAAGTTGCCCAGAGTCATTTTCGACATACTTTCTATGTTCACTATATTTTTTGCATATAAAACAACATCTAAAGGATTTTGTCCAAAAGAATGATGAATATCTTTCCAAAATGAAAAAAATAAGTCATTTACATGTCCAAGCACAAAGTTATAACCAAAACAAGTTTGTTTGACTACCTAAAAAACTTGTTTTAAGGAAAATTTGACCTTAGTTTTGATTTTGACATTCAAATTTATCAAATTTGTTTTTTTACTATAATTTAAAACTAAACGCATTAAACCATACCTCAAAAGGATTCATGATTAAAAAAATATAGTGAAAACAAGTTAACTTGTTAGTGCATTCCCTGCTTGTCTTAGATTTTAGGAGTGAAGTGTTGAATTGATATAATTTAAAGAAGACAAAAGGCCGGGCCAAAGCAATAAAAGTATGTATTTTTCACATTTTCATGTCTATAGGATTACAGGAAGGGATTAGCAAAAAAGTGCTACTGCGACAACCGAGCCGTATATTGTTAAAGCTTCCATAAAAGCCAGATTGAGCAATAAAGTACCTCGTATTTGATTAGCGATACCTTTTACGGCTTGGCCGGAAGCAGTATCTTGACCAACTCTCATTCCAGTAGAAGCAAGTTCTATGGCCAATCTAGCAGCAATCCAGGAGGAGTCCTGTTGTTATGCCGCATGTCCCAAACGAGTAACAATTATTACCTCATTTATGAATCGTCATAATTGACTGACAAAATAAAGTTGTATGACATGAATAGGACAAAGGGGATCTTAGGAAAGAATGGGAATTCCTCCCTTTTTTTACAATTTCGTTGTGTAATACGTAATATAATAAATATTAATATCATACATATATTTCTCTTGCTCTTGTTTTCTGTTGCTCTTATATAATTCATATTCCCCAAGCAGGTATCTTGAGCTACTTATGAATTAATTATTGCAATATGATACATGTGCTTACTTAATTTTGAATTTCAATCAATTCAAAAAGAAAAAGCAATTCTTTGAAAATTGAAGCAGTATTTTATTATTTATTTGGATGGAAAGCTACTCAATGATGACCTTGGGCTAACTGTAATAAAGAAACAACAACAACAATTACTAATTCATCGGCCAATATATTCCTGAAATGTCAAAAACTAAGTGATAAGCTTTTGTGAAATCTTCTAAGACATTAATTGGTAAAAGCATTGGAGTTGGCTGAATCTATTTTCCAAAATAACCCAGTCCTTTTTTAGTAAGGCCTACATAGAAATGTGTCACTCACATGAGTAAAGCTAAAGCAATAGTAGTATTTATATCATTCGTAGGTGCAACTAACTCCCCATGAGTTAACTGTTTGATTCTCCAAGGTAAAAGCACACCTAACCAGTTGCAAACGAAAACAAAAAGGAATAGAGTTCCAATAAAAGGAACCCAAGGACCATTTCTACTATTCTACATACTTTAATCATATATTCTGGGTACTAAAATAATTAATGAATTAACTACGTAATATATCATACATCGCAATTTTTTTTATTAGGTCACTTCGCGCTCTAAATCCAGGAAGCTATCCATATTACATAAAGGAGCTGAATGAAACCAAAGTTTCATGTTCGGTTTTGAATTGTAGACCTTAAAAACGATGAATCGACATCGACTATAACCCTATCCTTCCAAGTTAAGGATGCGGGTTCGAGTCCCTTTATCCGCTCAATATGAATCATAATACATACATCATTGGATCCTATTAAGATTTCTGGATCGTCCAAGAGTTATTCAAGGTCAACCAATATGGACTAGAAATCTAAGTTTGAAACCAACCTTTAGGGTCCAGGTCAACCCATCATTAGGGGCTTAAAAATTGCCGAAGTGACGTTGGTCCTGGAGTCAAAAAGGCAATTTGGATAAGATTAACATTGATTGTGAAATGATTAGAGGTGGTCCAACATAGGATCAATGATTTGTGGAATCAACTAGAGTGTTTAAAAACTGATTATGATAGAGAGACCCTCGTGTTAAGTTGCATACTTGCTTTAAGCTGCTTATTCATACTTTCATCTTCATCTTGGTCAAAAACAACTTTTTAGAAATGGATTTGATTTCAATGTTAATCTTATCCATTCTTCAAAATCGACGTGTCTACCATATTGTCATCTTCACATGCTTGATAACAAAAATATACAATTTGTTACGACGCCAATTTTGGCCTAGTAGTCTTGTGTCAATGGTCATATTTCAAAAAACAAGTTGCCCAAAGTGATTTTCGACATACTCTATGTTCACTGGGTTTTTTTCCATATAAAACATCTTAAGGATTTTGTCCAAAAGAATGATGAATATCTTTCGAAAATGAAAAAAATAAGTCATTTCGATGTCTAAGCACAAAGTTATAACCAAAACAATCGGTTTGACTGCTCAAAAAACTTGTTTTTAGGAAAATTTTACTTTAATTCTGATTTTGACATTCAAATTGGCCAAATTTATTTTTTTACTATAATTTAAACTAAACGCATTAAACCATACATCAAAAGAATGCATAATTAGAAAGACATGGTCAAAATAAGTTACCTTGTTAGTGCAGTCCAATCATGTCTGTATAGGATTGTAGGAGTGAAGTGTTGAGTTGATATAATTTAAAGAAGACAAGAGGCACAACCAAAAGCAATAGAAGTACGTATTTTTAACCTTTTCACGTTTCTCGGATTACACAAAGGGATTAGCAAATAAAAGTGCTAATGCCACGATCATGCTGTAAACTGTTAAAGCTTCCATAAAAGCTTGATTAAGCAATAAAGTACCTCATATTTTATCCTCTGCTTCTGGTTGACTAGCGATACCTTCTAGGACTTGGCTTGCAGCATTACCCTGACTGAAGCAACAAAAATTAGGGAATTCATATTAAGCTCCTCACAACAAAAAAATGAAGTGGTTATTTATATAATCAAATAAACAAATGAATTATTATATATTACTTAATTAGTGTGCTTAATTAATGTTATTTATATATTTGTAATATTAATTAGTTGCATTACTTAGTATTTCATATTCCATCACTAAGATCCATCCAACTAAACTAAGAACTCCCAACGTAATTTGAGAATGGATGATATTTGATACGACTGAATCATCAAAACTACTTCAATATCTTATTTTTATTCCCTATCCAATTTTTTGTAAATCCATATAATATAGTTCTTCTATTTCTTTGCTCCAAACCCATTCTTTCAATTCTTCTCTCCTTCATCTTCTTTAAATGCATTCATCGGCTTGACTTCGTATTCAATCCACATATATAGTCACAGATAGAAAAGGAAGGGCTTATCATAATCCATATGGAAAAGTGGAATTTATACCTATATAAAGTCAGTAGTAGTAATATACATGGGTAGTCTATATATAACTATTGAATATCAACTATCACATATACAAGTGTTTCTTTCCAAAATGTCCATCATCATCTTATTTCTATTGAATGTGATCGGACCCTGGAATCATTCTTCTAAGCATACACCAGAGTTCAAGTATAATATGTAGCTACGATAATCTAGTTCGACCCACGTAATCTACTTGATTTTTGACTTGTCTTTATCATTATCTCACAAGTATTTAAACAAAAAAGATTCATCAAAACGAATCATCACATATCAAGATTTGATGATTGATTGATTCAATTGCAATTAATTCCATTTTTGGTTAATTGTTGAATAGAATGGAATTACGGTTTCGCAGAACATAGTTCATGTTGTTTCGTCGCACGACCCAAACGAGTCACAATTATTACCCCAATTATGAATCCTCATAATTGAATGGAAAAATAAAGGAGGTGTATGACATGAATAGGACAAAAGGGGATTGTACGAAAAATTGGGAATTCCCCCCTTTTTTTACAATTCCGTAGTGTAATACGTAATATAATAAATATTAATATCGTACATATATTTCTCATGCTTTACTTTTCTTCCTACACACTATACTACGTATCGTAAATAAATATATTTATATCAATCATGTTCCTCAAGCAGTCTTGAGCTATGCATGAATTAATTATTGGAATAAGATTCACGGGCTTACTAAATGTTGAATTTAGATCAATTCAAAAAGAAAAAGCGTCTCTTTGAAATTCAAACATTATTTTATTATTTATTTGATGGAAAGCAACTTAATGATGACCTTACATGGATTCACCTATATAAGCCACAAATAAGGTTGCAAAAATCACAACCTGAATACCGCTTGTGAATAATCCAAGGAATATCACACATATAAGAATCACTACATGTACTAAAGAAACAAGAACAACTACTAATTCATCGGCCAATATATTCCTGAAAAGTCGAAAACTAAATAATAAAGGTTTTGTGAAATCTTCTGAGACATTAATTGGTAAAAGTATTGAAGTTGGTTGAATCTGTTTACCGAAATAACCCAATCTTTTTTTACTAAGGCCTGCATAGAAATGTGCCACTAACGTGAGTAAAGCTAAAGCAACAGTAGTATTTATATCATTCGTAGGTGCAACTAACTCTCCATGAGGTAACTGAATGATTCTCCAAGGTAAAAGCGTGCCTCACCAGTTAGAAAGAAAAATAAATAGGAACATTGTTCCAATAAAAGGAACCCAAGGATCATATTCTTCCTGTCCATTTTGAGTTTTGCTCACATCTTGAATGAATTCAAAAACATATTCGAAGAAATTCTGGCCATTGGTCAGAATAGTTTGTGGATTCCAAACGGCTATAGCAGCTGAACCTAATCAATTGCGACCAAAGAAGTTATAAGTACTTAGGCATGCACTTGGAAACCTCTTATTTGCCAATAGAAATTTTCTACTCTCCTACCTAATTTAATCATATATTCTGGGTACTAAATTAATAAAACAATTCATTGGTTTATTTGATTATATCATTAACCATTTCTTCATTTTTTGTTGTGAGGAGCTTACCATGAATCCCCTAATTTTTGCTACTTCTGTTATTACTACTTGATTGGCCACAAAACTTGCTTCTATTAGACCCAGAGTGAGTCAAGGTATTGCTGTAAGCCAAGTCGTAGAAGGTATCGTTAGTCAACTAGATGAAGAGGGTAAAATAGGAGGCACTTTATTGCTTAGTCTGGCTTTATGGAAGCTTTAACAAATTACGGCCTGGCCATGGAATTAGCATTTTTATTTGTTAATCCCTTTGTGTAATCTTAGATACGTGAAAACGTTAACAATATGTATTTCTTTTATTGCTTTCTTTGTGCCTCTTACTTTTATACGTGAAAAAACCTAAATACTACGCTTCAACTTATATGCATAAGCTAATTTTGATGATAAAATGTCTTGAATTTAGTCATAATTCATGCTTAAAAGCTTTACGCATAACTTAACCAATATAAAACAAATGAATTAACAGGCACACGTCAAACTTTCTTAACAATGAACACTTATAAAGCATGAAAAAATAATTAAAACAAGCTCAAATAGGTAAAATCCGGAGTCCTTAAGCTAGGACCGATCGAAAAACACCCCGAACCGATCTAAAACGGCTCTGAATCGATCATCTAAGGGTCTGAACTGGTTTTGGAACTAATGAATCAGTATAATACATGAACAAAAGCTCTTACAACCCTACAACCGAATGAGAAAATCCATCTTTTTATGGATTCATGAAAACAGGTTCATTACATCTCGGAACTGGTGAAAAACTGAAAGGAACCGATCAAAAATAGCTCTGAATTGGTCCGAGAAAAGGATGTATTGGTCACTGATCTGGTTCAGGTATAAATAGTGCCTAGACCCTATTACAAATCTTATCCGATGCAAACGTGATCCGGGTCAGACCTTATCCAAATTGGAACCGGGCTGGACCCGATCCAAATCGGATCCAGATTGGTCGCGATCCATACAGAATCTGGGTCAGACCCGATCCAAATCGAATCCGGGTTCAACCCAATACAATAATAATATGGGTCTAACTCGATCCAAACGTGATACAGATCGAACCCGATCCAAATCCTATTTGGATCGAACCCGATCTAAATAGGGTCCGGGTCAGACACTAATCGAACCGAATCCGGTTCTGACTCGATCCAAACTAGATCTGGATATGGCCTGATCCAAACATAATATGGATCTGACTCGGTCTGACTCGATCCAAACCGAAACCGGGTTTGACCTGATCCAAATCTTGTTAGGATCGGACCCGATCCAAATAGGATCCGGGCCAGACCTCATCCAAACCGGATCTGAGCCTGCCTGGAAACAAACATAATCCCTGTTCGACCCAATCCAAACCAGAACCTGGTCAGACCCGATCCAAACTGGATCCACGTCTGACCTGATCCAAATCGGATCTGGTCCTGACCTGATCCAAACACAATCAGGGTTTGACTTGACATAAACAGGATCCAGGCGAGAGCCGTTCAAAATAGGATCCGAGTCAAACCAGTCCAAAACAGGATTCGGGCCGAACTACAAACCAGATCCGGGCTGGAACCACACCAAACAAGATCTGGGTCAGACCTGTCCAAAATAGGAGACGGACCGAACTCGATCCGAACAGGATCTAGGTCCAACACGAAACAAATATGATCCTGGTCATACTCGATCCAAACATAATCTGGGTCTGATCTAATCAAAATGTCATTCAAGTCGCACCAAATCTAAACCGGATCCAGGTCTGAGACAGACCCGATCCATACCAGATCTGGGTCTATCCCAATCCAAATCGGATCCTGTCTGGACGTGACCCGAACAAGACCCGAGCGACACCCGATCGAAACTGGAACTGGGCCAGACCTGTCCAAAAACAGGTCAGACGTGTCCAAAACCGGGTTCGGATCGACCCCAATCCAAATAGGATCTGGTCTAGACCCGACCCAAACATGATCCGGGACAGACCCGATCCAGATCGGATCTGGGTCAGATCCAATCTCAATAGGATCTGGTCCGGAGCCGACCCAAACACGATCCGGGCGACACCTGATCCAAACCAAATTGAGGTCTGACCTGATCAAAACCGGAATCGGGTAAGACCTATCCCAAACTGGGTCTGGATCGGCCCCAATCCAAACAGGATCCGGTCTGGATCTGACCCAAACATGATCCCGGTCAAACCCAATCCAAACATAATCCGGATCTAACCCGATCTAAACTTGATCTGGGCCAAAACCGATGCAAATAGGTTCCGAGTCGAAACTGACCCAAACAGGATCCAGGATGGACTTGATCCAAACATGATTTAGATTAGACCCGATCCAAACAGGATTTGGGTCGGAACTGATCCAAACAGGATACGCGTCAGACCCGATCCAAACAAGATCCGTGCTGGACTGGACCCAAACCAGATCCAAACCTGATCCGGTTCAGACCTAATCCAAACAAGATCTGGGTGAGGACCGATCCAAACACATATATGCATGATTGAATGACTATAATTTTTTTTGACAACCTTAGAACACATATATGCAAAGACTAAATCACGATGAAATTTTTTTAACTGCCTTAGAACACATATATGCATGATTGAATCACTACGATTTTTTTTCACAGCCTTAGAACACATATATGCATGATTGAATGACCATAAATTTTTTTTGACAACCGTAGAACACATACGCATGATTGAATCACTATGATTTTTGTTGAAAGCATTAGAACACATATATATATATATGATTGAATCACTATCAAATTTTTTGACAGCTTTAGAACACATATATAAATGATTGAATCACTATGAATTCTTTTTACATCGTTAGAACAATATATGCATGATTGAGTCACTATGAATTTTTTTTGACAGCCTTAGAACCCATATATGCATGATTGAATCACTATGAAAATTTTTTGATAGCCTCAGAACACATACATATATGCTTCATTGAATCACTATGATTTTTTTTTGGCAGCATTAGAACAAATATATGCATGATTGAATCACAAATTTTTTTTGACAGCATTAAAACACATATATGCATGATTGAATCAGTATGATTTTTTTTTTTAAAACTCAGAATACATATATGCAAGATTGAACAAGTATACATTTTTTTTGACAGCCTAAGAACACATATATGCATGATTGAATCAGTAAGAATATTTTTAGACAGTCTTAGAACACATATATGCCTGATTGAATCAATATAATTTTTTTTTTGACAACCTTAGAACACATATTTGCATGATTGAATACCTATGATTTTTTTTTACAATGTTAGAAAATAGAACACAAATATGCATGATTAAATCACTATGAAAATTTTTGAACAACCATAGAACATATATATCCATGATTGAATTACTTTAATTTTTTTAATAGCCACAAAACAGATATATGCATGATTGAATCACTATGATTTTTTTTTGACAACGTTAGAACACATATATGCATGATTAAATCACTATAATTTTTTTTGACAACGTAGAGCACATATATGCATGATTTAGTCACTATAATTTTTTTGACAACCTTAGAACACATATATGCATGATTGAATCACTATAAAATTTTTTTGACAGCCTTACAATACATATATGCACAATTGAATCACTATAAATTTTTTTTGCCAAGCTTAGAACACTTATATGCATGATAGAATCACTATAAAGTTTTTTGATAACCTTAGAACATATATATGCATGATTAAATCAATACAATTTTTTTTAAAGCCTTAGAACACATATATGCATGATTGAATCACTATGATTTTTTTTGACAATGTTGGAAGACATATATGCATGATTGAATTAGAATAATTTTTTTTTGACAGCCTAAGAACACATATATGCATTATTAAGTCACTATAATTTTTTTTGATAGCCTTAGAACACAATTATGCATAATTAAATCACTATGAAATTTGTTTGACAACCTTAGAACACATATATGCATGATTGAATCACTATTAAATTTTTTTGACAACTTTAGAACACATATATGCATGATTGAATCACTACCATTTTTTTTATAGTCTTAGAACTCACATACGCATGATTGAATCACAAATATTTCTTTTTTGACAATGTTAGAATCCATATATGCATGATTAAATCACTATGAATTTTTTTTTTATAGCATTAGAACACATATATGCATAACGGAATGACTATAAATTTTTTTTGACAACCTTAGAACACATATATGCATAATTGAATCACTATAATTTTTTTTGATGGCCTTAGAACACATATATATGCATGATTGAGTAACTATTAAATATTTTTGACATCTTTAGAACACATATGCATGATTGAATCACTATGAAATTTTTTTGCCAGCCTTAGAACACATATATGCATGATAGAATCACAATAAAGCTTTTTGATAGCCTTAGAACACATATATGCATGTTTAAATCACTATGAATTTTTTTTGACAATGTTGGAAGACATATATGCATGATTGAATTAGAATGAATTTTTTATGACTGCCTTAGGACATATATATGCATTATTAAATCATTATGAAATGTTTTCGAAAGCCTTAGAACACATATATGCATGATTAAATCACTATCAATTTTTTTTGACTCCCTTACAACACATATGTGGAAGATTGAATAACTATGAAATTTTTTTATGAGCCTTAGAATACATATATGCAAGATTTATATTTTTTTGACAACCTTAGAACACATATATGCACGATTGAATCACTATGAATTTTCATTGACAACCTTAGAACACATATATGCATAATTGAATCACTAAGAACTTTTTTTGATAAACTTAGAACACATATATGCATGATTCAATCATAATGAATTTTTTTTGACAGCCTTGTAACATATATATGCAAGATGAAATGACTATGATTTTTTTTGACAACCGTAAAACACATATATGCATGATTAATCCCTACAAATTTTTGTTGACCGTATTAAAACATATATATATATATATATATATATATATATATATATATATATATATATATATATATATATATATATATATATATATATATATATATATATATATATATGCATGATTCAATCACTATAATTTTTTTTTGACAACCTTAGAACACATATATGCATGATTGAATCACTATAATTTTTTTTGACAGCGTTAGAACACATATATGCATGATTCAATCACTATGAAATTTTTTTGACATCTTTAGAACACGTGCATGATTGAATCACTATGAAATTTTTTTGCCAGCCTTAGAACACATATATGCATGATAGAGTCACTATAAAGCTTTTTGACAGCCTTAAAACACATATATGCATGTTTAAATCACTATGATTTTTTTTTTACAATGTTGGAAGACATATATGCATGATGGAATAAGAATAATTTTTTTTTACTGCCTTAGAACACATATATGCATTATTAAATCACTATGATTTTTTTTGACAAACTAAGACACATATATGCTTGATTAAATCACTGTAAATTTTTTTGACACCCTTAGAACACATATATGCATGATTGAATCACTATGAATTTTTTTTGACAGCCTTAGAACACATATATGCATAATTCAATCATAATGATTTTTTTTTGACAGCCTTATAACACATATATGCAAGATTAAATGACTATGAAGTTTTTTTGACAACAGTAAAACACATGTATGTATGATTAAATCCCTACAAACTTTTATTGACCGTATTAGAACATATATATGCATGATTCGATCACTATAAAATTTTTTTGACAACCTTAGGAAACATATATGCATGATTGAATCACTATGATTTTTTTTGACATCCTTATCACATATATATGGATGATAGAATCACTGCAAATTTTGTTTGACAGCATTAGAACACATTTATGCGTGATTCAATCATTATAATTTTTTTTTGACAACCTTAGAACACATATCTGCAATATTGAATCATCATAAATTTTTTTTTGACAGCCTTAGAACACATATATGCAAGATTGAATCTCTATCAAAAATTTTTGACAGCCTTAGAACACATATTTGCAAGATTGAATCACTTTGAATTTTTTTGACAGCCTTATAACACATATATGCATGATTGAATCACTATAATTTTTTTTTTAGCCTTAGAACACATATATGTAGGATGAAATCACTATAAAGCTTTTTGACATCCTTAGAACACATATATGCAAGATTAAGTCATAATAAAATTTTTAACTGCCTTAGAACACGTATGTGCATGATTGAATAACTATTAGACTTTTTTGACAAGCTTAGAACACATATATGCATGATTGAATCACTATGATTTTTTTTATAGCCTTAGAATTCATATATGCATGATTGAATCACTATGATTTTTTTTATAGCCTTAGAACTCATATATGCATGATTGAATCACTATGATTTTTTTTTGACAATGTTAGAATACATATAAGCATTATTGAATCAATATAAATTTTTTTTGACAGCATTAGAACACGTATATGCATGATTGAATGACTATAATTTTTTTTGACAACCTTAGAACACATATATGTATGATTGAATTACTATAAATTTTTTTTCACAGCCTTAAAACACATATATGCATGATTAAATCACTATTATTTTTTTTGACATCCTTAGAACACATATATGCATGATTGAATCACTATAATTTTTTTTTGACAGCAATAAAACACATATATATGCATGATTGAATCCGTATAATTTTTTTTGACAACCTTAGAACACATATATGCATGACTAAATCACTCAGAAAATTTTTTGACAACCTTAGAACACATATATGCGTGATTGAATCACTATAACATTTTTTTGACACCCTTAGAACATATATATGCATGATTGAATCACTTTACATTTTTTTTGACAACCTTAGAACACATATATGAATGATTGAATCACTATAGTTTTTGTTGACAACCTTAGAACACATATATGCATGATTGAACCGCTGTGAATTTTTTTTGTCAAACTTAGGACACATATATACATGATTGAATCAATATGAAATTTTTTGGACCGCCTTAGAACATAAATATGCAGGATTGAATCACTATGAAATGTTTTTGACAGCCTTAGAACACATATATGCATGACTAAATCACTATTTTTTTTGACAGCATTAGAACACATATATGCATGATTGAATCACCATAAATTTTTTTGACAACCTTAGAACACATGTATGCAAAATTGAATAATTATAATTTTTTTTGACAGCCTAAGAACATATATACTTCTGATTGAATCACTATGAATTTTGTTTGACAACGTTAGAACACATATATGCATGATTGAGTCACTATTATTTTTTTTGACAGCTTTAGAACACATATATGGATGATTGAATGACTAATTTTTTTTTGAATTACTATGTAATTTTTTTGATAGCCTTAAAACAAATACATGCATGATTGAATCACTATGAACTTTTTTGGATAACCTTGGAACACATATATGTATGATTGAATCACTATGATTTATTTTTGACAACCTTAGAACACATATATGCATAATTGAATCACTATGATTTTTTTTGACAGCTTTATAACACATATATTCAAGATTGAATCACTATAATTTTTTTTTGATAACCTTAGAACACATATATGCATGATGGAATCACTATAATTTTTTTTTTGACACCATTAGGATACATATATGCATGATTGAATCACTATGATTTTTTTTTGACAGATTTTGAACAAATATATGCATGATTGAATCACCAGAACTTCTTTTTGACAACCTTAGAACACATATATGCATGATTGAATCATTATAATTTTTTTTGACAATCTCAGAACACATGTGAAAGATAGAATCACTATGAATTTTTTTTGACAGCTTTGTAACACATATATGCATGATGGAATCATAGTGAATTTTTTTTATAGCTTTAGAACACATATATGCACCATTGAATGACTATGATTTTTTTTTGACAGCCTTAGAAGACATATATGCATGATTAAATCACTATAAATTTTTTTTGACAGCCTTAGAACACATATATACATGATTGATTTTTTTTTTACAACCTTAAAACACATATGCATGATTAAATAACTATTAAATTTTTTTGACAACCTTAGAATACATATATAAATGATAGAATCACTACAATTTTTTTTGACAGCATTAGAATACATATATGCACGATTTAATCACTATAAATTTTTTTTGACAACCTTAGAACTCATAGATGCAAGATTGAATCACTATGGAATTTTTTTGATACCCTTAAAACACAAATATGCATGGTTGAATCACTATAAATTTTTTTGACAGCCTTAGACAATATATATGCATGATAGAAACACAATGAATTTTTTTTGACAACCTTAGACACATATATGCATGATTGGATAACCATAATTTTTTTTTGACAGCCTTAGAACACAAATATGCATAATTGAATCAGTGTGATTTTTTTGGACAACCTTAGAACACTTATATGCAAGATTGAGTCACTATGAAATTTTTTTGAGAGCCTTAGAATACATATATGCAAGATTTAAATTTTTTTGACAACTTTAGAACACATATATGCATTATTGAATCACTATGATTTATTTTTTGACAGCCTCAGAACACAAAAATGCATGATTGAATCACTATAAATTTTTTTGATAGACTTAGTACACTTATATTCATTATTTAAACATAATAAAATTTTATTGAAAACTTTCAAACACACTTATGCTAGTTTAAATGACTATGAATTTTTTTTGATAACCTTGCAACACATATATGCATGATTGAATCCCTACAAATTTTTGCTGACCGTATTAGAACATATATATGCATGATTCAATCACTATAAATTGTTTTTGAGAGCCTTAGAACATATATATGCATGATTGAATCACTCTAATTTTTTTTTGACCGCCGAAGAACACATATCTGTCAAATTGAATCATTATGATTTTTTTTTGACATCCTTGAAACACATACATGCAAGATTGAACCACTAAATTTTGTTTGACAGCCTTAGAACACATATATGCATGATTGAATCACTTTGATTTTTTTACAGCATTAGAATACATATATTCATGATTGAATCACTATAAATTTTTTTGGCAACCTTTGAAAACATATATGCATGATTGAGTCACTATAAATTTTTTTGACATCCTTACAACACATATATGCATGATTGAGTCACTATGATTTTTTTTTGACACCCTTAGAACACATATATACATGATTGAATCACTATTAATTTTTTTTCCAGCCTTAGAACACATATATACATGATTGAATCACTATTAATTTTTTTCCAGCCTTATGCAAGATAGAATCACTATAAAGCTTTTTAACATCCTTTGAACAATATATGCATGATTAAATCATTATGAATTTTTTGACAACCTTAGATCGCATATATGCATGATTGAATCACTATTAAATTTTTTTAACCACCTAAGAACACATATATGGGTGATTGAATCACTATAAACTTTTTTTGATAGCCGTAGAACTCATATATGCATGATTCTATCACAATGAATTTTTTTGGACAATGTTAGAATACAAATATGCATGACTGAATGACTATAAATTTTTTTTGTTAACCTTCGAACACATATATGCATGTTTTAATCGCTATAAATTTTTTTTGACAGCTTTAGAACACATATATGCTTGATAGAATAAGTATAAAGCTTTTCGCCAGCATTAGAACACATATATGCATGATTAAATCACTATGATTTTTTTTTACAGCCCTAAAACACATATATGCATAATTGAATCATTATGATTTTTTTTTTACAATATTAGAAGACATATATGCATGTTTGAATTAGAATAATTTTTTTTTGCCAGACTTAGAACACATATATGCATTATTAAATCACAATGATTTTTTTTTTTATATCCTTAGACCACATATATTCATGATTGATTCACTATGAATTTTTTTTCACAGCCTTAGAACACATATATGCATGATTGAATCACTACAAAATTTTTTTGACAGCATTAAAACACATATATATGCATAATTGAATCCGTATAATTTTTTTTTGACGACCTTAGAACGTATATATGCATGATTGAATCACTATGAATTTTTTTCGACAACCATAGAACACATATATGCATGATTGAATCACTATAACATTTTTTTGACAGCATTAGAACATATATATGCATGATTGATTCACTATAAAATTTTTTTTGACAACCTTAGAAAACATATATGAATGGTTGAATCACTATAAAGTTTTTTTTGACAACCTTAGAACGCATATATGCATGATTGAATCATTGTGATTTTTTTTTTGACAAACTTAGAACTCATATATACATGATTGAATCATTATGAAATTTTTTGGACTGCCTTAGAACATAAAAATGCATGAATGAATCACTACAATTTTTTTTTGAAAGCATTAGAACACATATATGCATGATTGAATCACTATAAAGTTTTTTTGACAACCTTAGAACACATATATGCAAGATTGAATGAATATAATTTTTCTTGACACACTTAGAACATATATACGCCTGACTGAATCACTATGAATTTTTTTTGACAACGTTAGAACACATATATGCATGATTGAGTCACTATGAATTTTTTTAACAGCCTTATAACTCATATGCATGATTGAATCAGTATGAACTTTTTTTGATAGCCTTAGAACACATATATGCAAGATTCGAATACTACAAATTTTTTTTGTGAGCATTAGAACACATATGGATGATTGAATGACTATAATTTTTTTGACAACCTTAGAATACATATATGCAAGATTGAATTACTATGTAATTTTTTTGATAGCCTTAGAACAAATATGTGCATGATTGAATCACTATGAATTTTTTTTGACAACCTTAGAACACATATATGCATGATTGAATCACAATGATTTTTTTTTGACAACCTTAGAACACATATATACATGATTGAATCACAATGAATTTTTTTGACAGCATTATAACACATATATGCATGTTTGAATCACTATAAATTTTTTTTGACAGCCTTAGAACACATATATGCATGATTGAATTTTTTTTGACCACCTTAGAAAACATATGCATGATTGAATGACTATGAAATTTTTTTGATAGCCTTTGAACACATATGCATGATTGAATCACTACAAAATTTTTTTGACCACATTCGAACACATATATGCATGATTGAATTACTATAAATTTTTTTTGACAACCTTAGAAAACATAGATGTAAGACTGAATCACTATGAAATTTTTTTGATTGCCTTAGAACACAAATATGCATGAATGAATCACTATGAATTTTTTTGACAGCCTTTGAACATATATATGCGTGATTGAATCATTATGATTTTTTTTTGATAACCTTAGACACATATATGTATTTTTGAATCACCATAAAAATTTTTTGACAACCATAGAACACATATATGCTTGATTGAATCACAGTGATTTTTTTTTACATCCTTGGAGCACATACATGCAAGATTGTGTCACTATGAAATTTTTCGAGAGCCTTAGAACACATATATGCAAGATTTAAATTTTTTTAACAGCCTTAGAACACATATATGCTTTATTGAATCACTATGATTTTTTTGACAGCCTTAGAACACATATATGCATGATTGAATCACTATAGATTTTTTTTGACAAACTTTGAATACTTATATGCATGATTCAATCACAATAAAATTTTATTGGTAGTTGTAAAACACATATATGCATGTTTAATTGACTGATTTTTTTTTACAACCTTAGAACACATATTTGCATGACTGAATCACTATAAATTATTGTAGAACGCATTAAAATATATATATATATATATATATATATATATATATATATATATATATATAGGATTCAATCAATATGAATTTTTTTGACAGCCTTAGAACACATATATGCCGGATTGAATCACTATTAATTTTTTTGATAGCCTTATAACACGTATATGCATGATAAAATCACTACAAATTTTTTTGACAGCATTAAAACTCATATATGCATGATTCAATCAGTATAAATTATTTATGACAATCTTAGAAAACACATATGTAAGATTGAATCACTATGATTTTTTTTTGATAGCCTTAGAACACAAATACGCATGACTGAATCACTATGAATTTTTTTGACAGCCTTAGAACATATATGCATGATTGAATAACTATGATTTTTTTTGACAACCTTACACACAAATATGCATGATTGAATCTGCATAAAGTTTTTTTGACAGCCTTAGAACACATATATTCATGATTAAATCACTGTGATTTTTTTTTCCAGAGCCTTAGAACACATATATGCAAGATTGAGTCACTATGAATTTTTTTAAGAGCCTTAGAATACATATATGCAAGATTTAAATTTTTTTGACACCCTTAGAATACATATATGCATTATTGAATCACAATGATTTTGAGAGCCTTAGAACACATCTATGCATGATTGAATCTGTATAGATTTTTTTTGACAAACTTAGAACACTTATATGCATGATTCAATCATAATGACAATTTATTGACATCCTTAGAGCACATATATGCATGATTAAATGACAATCTTAGAACACATATATGTATGATTGAATCACTACAATTTTTTGTTGAACATATTAAAACATATATATGCAAGATTCAATCACTATGATTTTTTTTTGACAACCTTAGAACACATATATGCAGGATTGAATCACTATGAATTTTTTTTGACAACCTTATAACACATATATGCATGAGAGAATCACTACAATTTTTTTTTGACAACATTAGAACACATATATGCATGATACAATAAATATAAATTTTTTTTGACAACCTTAGAACACATATCTGCAGTATTGAATCATCATGAAACTTTTTTTGACAGCCTTAGAACACATATATGCAAGATTGAATCTCTATGAATTTTTTTTGACAGCCTCAGAACACATATATGCAAGATTGAATCACTAAGAAATGTTTTTGACATCCTTATAACGCATATATGCATGATTATTCGAATCACTATGAATTATTTTTTGTTGCCTTATAACAAATATATGTAGGATAGAATCACTATAAAGCTTTTTGACATCCTTAGAACACATATATGCATGATTAAATCACTATGAATTTTTTTAACAGCCTTACAACATATATGTGCAAGATTGAGTCACTAATAAATTTTTTTGACAAGCTTAGAAAACATATACGCATGATTGAATCACTATGATTTTTTTTGATAGCCTTAGAACTCATATATGCGTGATTGAATCACTAATTTTTTTTTGACAATGTTAGAATACATATATGCATGATGGAATCAGTTAAAATTTTTTTTGACAGCATTTGAACACGTATATGCATGATTGAATTACTATAATTTTTTTTTGACAATCTTATAACACATATGCATGATTGAATTACTATAAATTTTTTTTGACAGCATTAGAACACATATATGCATGATTAAATCACCACGAAATTTTTTTGACATCCTTTGGACACATATATGCATGATTGAATAACTATGAAATTTTTTCGCCAACCATAGAGCACATATATGCATGATTAAATCACTATGAATTTTTTTTGCAACCTTAGATCACATATACGCATAATTGAATCACTATGATTTTTTTTTGACAATGTTAGAAGACATATATGTGTGTTTGCATTAGAATGAATTTTTTTTGACAGCCTATAACACATATATGCGTGATTGAATCACAATGACTTTTTTTTATTGCCTTAGAACATATATATGCATGATTGAGTCACTATGAAATTTTTTTCATAGCCTTAGAACATATATATGCATGATTGAATCACTACAAATTTTTTTGACATCATTAAAACACATATATGCGTGATTGAATCCCTATAATTTTTTTTTACAACCTTAGAACACATATGCATGATTGAATCACTACGATTTTTTTCAGAAAACCTCAAAACACATATATTTACCATTGAATCAATATGACATTTTTTTGATAGTATTAGAACACATATATACATGATTGAATCATAGTGATTTAATCATGCATATATGTATTCTAACATTGTGAAATAAATTTTATAGTTATTCAATCAAGCATATATGAGTTTTAAGGCTGTCAAAACATTTCATAGTGATTCAATCATGCGTATATATGTTCTAAGGTTGTCAAAAAATTAATAGTGATTCAATCGTGCATACATGTGTTCTATGGCTGTCAAAAAAAATTTATAGTGATTCAATCCTGGATATGTGTTCTAATGTTATCAAAAAAAATTTATAGTGATTTAATCATGCAAAAAATTTTTATAGTAATTCAATCAAACATATATGTATTCTAAGGATGTCAAAAAAAAATTCATAGTGATTCAATCAAGCATATATGTGTTCTAAAGCTGTAAAAAAAAAATCATAGTGATTCAATCTTGCATATATGTGTTCTAAGGTTGTCAAAAAAAACTTATAGTGATTCAATCATGCCTATATGTGTTGTAAGGTTGTTCAAAAAAATTATAGTGATTCAATCATATATATATGTGTTTTAAGCCTGTCAAAAAAACTCATAGTGACTCAACCATGCATATATGTATTTTAAGGCTGTCAAAAAAAATTATAGTGATTCAATCAAGCATATATGTGTTCTAAAGTTCTCAAAAAAAATTTAATGTGATTCAATCATGCATATATGTGTTCCAATACTATAAAAAAAATCATAGTGATTCAATCTTGAATATAATTGTTTAAGGCTGTCAAAAAAAATCAAAGTGTCTCAATCTTGCATATGTTTTTTCTAAGGCTGTCAAAAAAAAATTCATAGTGGTTCAATCATGCACATATGAGTTCCAATAATATAAAAAAAATTCATAGTGATTCAATCATGCATATAGTTGTTTTAAGGCTATAAAAAAAAATTCATAGTGTCTCAATCTTGCATATATGTGTTCTAAAGCTGTCAAAAATGTTTTGTAGTGATTTAATCATCCATATATGTGTTCTAAGCTTGTCAAAAAAATATTATAGTGATTCAATCATGTGTATATATGTTCTAAGGTTGTCAAAAAAATTAATAGTGATTCAATCGTGCATACATGTGTTCTATGGCTGTCAAAATTTTTTTATAGTGATTCAATCCTGGATATATGTTTTCTAATGTTATCAAAAAAAATTTATAGTGATTTAATCATGCATATATGTGTTTAAGGTTGTCAAAAAAAATTTATAGTGATTCAATCAAGCATATATGTATTCTAAGGCTGTAAAAAAAAATTCATAGTGATTCAATCAAGCATATATGTGTTCTAAAGCTGTAAAAAAATAATCATAGTGATTCAATCTTGCATATATGTGTTCTAAGGTTGTCAAAAAAAACTTATAGTGATTCAATCATGCCTATATGTATTCTAAAGTTTTTTAAAAAAATTAGAGTGATTCAATCATATATATATATATATGTGTGTGTTTTAAGCCTGTCAAAAAAAACTCATAGTGACTCAACCATGCATATATGTATTTTAAGGCTGTCAAAAAAAATTATAGTGATTCAATCAAGCATATATGTGTTCTAAAGTTCTAAAAAAAAAATTTAATGTGATTCAATCATGCATATATGTGTTCGAATACTATAAAAAAAATCATAGTGATTCAATCTTGAATATAATTGTTTAAGGCTGTCAAAAAAATTTCAAAATGTCTCAATCTTGCATATATTTTTTCTAATGCTGTAAAAAAAAAATTCATAGTGGTTCAATCATGCATATATGAGTTCCAATAATATATAAAAAATCATAGTGATTCAATCATGCATATAGTTGCTTTAAGGCTGTCAAAAAAATTTCATAGTGTCTCAATCTTGCATATATGTGTTCTAAAGCTGTCAAAAATGTTTTGCAGTGATTTAATCATCCGTATATGTGTTCTAAGCTTGTCAAAAAAATATTATAGTGATTCAATCATACATACATGTGTTCTATTGCTGGCAAAAATTTTTTATAGTGATTGAATCATGCATATATGTGTTCCAAGGTTGTAAAAAAAACTTATAGTGATTCAATCATGCATATTTAGTTATATGGTTGTCAAAAAAAATTCATAGTAATTCAATCTTGTGTATATGTGTTCTAAGGTTGTCAAAAAGTAATTTATTGTGATTCAATCATGCCTATACGTGTTCCAAGGTTGTCAAAAAAAAGTTATAGTTACTCAATCATGCATATTTGTGATCTAAGGCTATCAAAAAAATTATAGTGATTCAATCATGCATATTTGTGTTATAAGGCTGTGAAAAAAATTTCATGGTGACTCAATCGGGCATACAAGTGTTCTAAGGCTATCCAAAAAAAATCATTCTAATTCAATCATGCATATATAAGTTCTAACGTTGTCAAAAACATTCTTAGTGATTCAATCATGCATATATGTGTTCAAAGGCTGGCAAAAAAAATTATAGTGATTTAATCGTTCATATTTGTATTCTAACATTGTGAAATAAATTTTATAGCTATTCAATTGAGCGTATATTAGTTTTAAGGCTGTCAGAAAAATTCACAGTGATTCAATCATGCATATATGTGTTCTAAGGTTGTCAAAAAAATTAAAAGTGATTCAATCGTGCGTACATGTGTTCTATGGCTGTCAAAAAAAAATTATAGTGATTCAATCCTGGATATATATGTTCTAATGTTATTAAAAAAAATTAATAGTGATTTAATCATGCATGTATGTGTCTAAAGTTGTCAAAAAAAATTTATAGTGATTCAATCATGCATATATGTATTTTATGGCTGTCAAAAAAATTTCATAGTGATTCAATCATGCATATATGTGTTCTAAGGCTGTAAAAAAAAATCATAGTGATTCAATCATGCATATATGTGTTCTAAGGTTGTCAAAAAAAGCTTATAGTGATTCAATCAAGCCTATATGTGTTCTAAGGTTGTCAAAAAAAAATTATAGTGATTCAATCATATAAATATGTGTTTTATGTCTGTAAAAAAAAATTCATAGTTACTCAACCATGCATATATGTGTTTTAAGGCTTTCAAAAAAAATTATAGAGATTCAATCAAGCATATATGTGTTCTAAAGTTCTCAAAAAAAATTAATGGGATTCAATCATGCATATATGTGTTCCAATACTATAAAAAATCATAGTGATTCAATCATGCATAAAGTTGTTTTAAGGCTGTCAAAAAAATTTCAAAGTGTCGCAATCTTGCATATATGTGTTCTAAGGCTGTCAAAAATATTTCGTAGTGATTTAATAATCCATAAATGTGTTCTAAGGTTGTCAAAAAAATATTATAGTGATTCAATTATGCATACATGTGTTCTAGTGCTGGCAAAAAAAATTTATAGTGATTCAATCTTGCATATAAATATTCTAAGGTTGTAAAAAAAATTCTTAGTGATTCAATCATGCATATAAGTGTTCTATGGCTGTCAAAAATAATTTATTATGATTCTATCATGCATATATGTGATCTAAGGCAGTAAAAAATAAATTCATAATGATTCAATCTTGTAGACAAATGTTCTAAGGTTGTCAAAAAAAATTAGTGATTCAAATAAGCATAAATTTGTTCTAATGCTTGTCAAAAAAAAATCATAGTGTTGCAATCATGCATATATGTGTTCTCAGCTTGTCAAAAGAAAATCATAGTGATTCAATCATGCATATATGTGTTCTAAGGCTGTCAAAAAAAAATCATAATGATTCAATCCTGCAGAAATGTGTTCTAAGGTTGTCAAAAAAAACTTATAGTGATTCAATCATGCATATATGTGTTCTAAGGTTGTCAAAAAAATTTATAGTGATTCAATCTTGCATATATGTATTTTAAGCCTGTCAAAAAAAATCATAGTGACTCAACCATGCATATATGTGTTCTAACGCTGTCAAAAAAATTTATACTGATTCAATCAAGCATATATGTGTTCTAAAGTTCTCAAAAAAAATATTTAATGTGATTGAATCTTGCATTTATGAGTTCCAATACTATAAAAAAATCATGGTGATTCAATCATGCATATAGTTGTTTTAAGGGTGTAAAAAAAAAATCATAGTGTCTCAAACTTGCGTATATTTGTTCTAAGGCTGTCAAAAATATTTCGTAGTGATTTAATCATCCATATATGTGTTCTAAGGTTGTCAAAAAAATATTTTAGTGATTGAATCATGCGTACATGTGTTCTAATGCTGGCAAAAAAAATTTATAGTGACTCAATCATGCATATATGTGTTCTAAGGTTGTCAAAAAAAAATTTATAGTGATTCAATCATGCATATTTTTGTTCTAATGCTTTCAAAAAAATCATAGTGATTCAATCATGCATATTTGTGTTCTAAGGCTTTGAAAAAAAATTCATGGTGACTCAATCTGGCATACATGTGTTCTAAGGCTATAAAAAAAAAATCATAGTGATTCAATCGTGCATATATGTGATCTAAGGCTCTAAAAAAAAATCATTCTTATTCAATCATTCATATATAAGTTATTACGTTGTCAAAAAAAATTCTTAGTAATTCAATCATGCATATATGCATTCTACGACTGGCAAAAAAACTTCATAGCGATTTAATCTTGCATATATGTATTCTAACATTGTGAAATAAATTTCATAGTTATTCAATCAAGCATATATGAGTTTTAATGCTGTAAAAAAAATTCATAATGATTCAATCAGGCATACATGTGTCCTATGGCTGTCAAAATATTTTTATAGTGATTCAATCCTAGATATATATGTTCTAAGGCTGTCAAAAAAATTTTATAGTGATTTAATCATGCATATATGTGTCTAAGGTTGTCAAAAAAAATTTATAGTGATTCAATCATACATATATGTAATCTAAGTCTGTCAAAAAAATTTCATAGTGATTCAATCATGCATATATGTGTTCTAAGGCTGTCAAAAAAAATCATAGTGATTCAATCATGCATACATGTGTTCCAAGGTTGTCAAATAAAACTTATAGTGATTCAATCATGCATATATGTGTTCTTAAGGTTGTCAAAAAAAATTATAGTGATTCAATCAAGCATATATGTGTTTTAAGCCTATCAAAAAAAATCCATAGTGACTCAACCATGCATATATGTGTATTAAGTCTGTCAAAAAAAAATTTGTGATTCAATAAAGCATATATGTGTTCTAAAGCTCCCAAAAAAAAATTAATGTGATTTAATCATGCATATATGTGTTCTAATACTATAAAAAGAATCATAGTGATTCAATCATTCATATACTTGTTTTATGGCTGTAAAAAAAAATTCAAAGTGTCTCAATCTTGCATATGTATTCTAAGGCTGTCAAAAATATTTTGTAGTGATTTAATCATCCATAAATGTGTTCAAAGGCTAAAAAAAAAATTATAGTGATTTAATCATGCATACATGTGTTATAATGCTGGTAAAAAAAATTATAGTGATTCAATCATGCATATATATGTTCTAAGGTTGTCAAAAAAATATCATAGTGATTCAATCATGCATATGTGTGTTGTATGGCTTTCAAAAATATTTTATTGTCATTCAATCTTGCATATATGTGTTCTAAGGCTATAAAAAACAAATGCATAATGATTTAATTCTGTAGATATATGTTCTAAGGCTGTCAAAAAAATCATAGTGATTCAATCATGCATATATGAGCTTTGAGGCTGTCAAAAAAAATTATGGTGATTCAATCCTGCATATATTTGTCCAAAGGTTGTCAAAATTTTTTTAAAGAGATTCAATCATGCATATATGTGTTCTAAGGTTGTCAAAAAAAAATCTAGGGATTCAATCTTGCATATATTTGTTCGAATGTTGTACAAAAAATTCATAGAGTTACAATCATGCATATATGTGTTCTCAGCTTATAAAAAAAAATCATAGTGATTCAATCATGCATATATTTGTTTTAAGGCTGTAAAAAAAATCATAATGATTCAATCATGTACATTTGTGTTCTAAGTTTGTCAAAAAAAAATATAGTGATTCAATCATGCACATATGTGTTCTAATGCTGTCAAAAAAAATTTGTAGTAATTCAATCATGCATATATGTGTTCTTAGGCTATCAACAAATTTTCATATTGATTCAATCCATGCATATATGTGTTCTAAGGCTCTAAAAAAAAATTCATAGTGATTTAATCATGCATATATATGTTCTAATGTGGTCAAAAAAATTGTAGTGATTCAATCAAGCATATATGTCTTCTCAGGTTGTCAAAAAGATTTCAGTCATTTAATAATAGATATATGTGTTCTAAGGCTATCAAAAAAAATTATTATGATTCAATCATGCATATATGTGTTTTAAGGCTGTAAAAAAAAAACATTTGGATTCAATAATGCATATATGTGTTCTAACTTTGTCAAAAAATATTCATAGTGATTCAATCAATCATATATGTGTTCTAAGGCCGTTAAAACATCTTCTTTGAGATCTTAGGTTTTCAAAAAAAGTTTATAGTGATTCAATCACGCATATATGTGTTCTAATGTTGTAAAAAAACTTTATAGTGATTCAATCATGCATATATTTGTTCAAAGATTGTAAAAAAAAAATCATAGTGATTCAATCAATGCATATATGTGTTCTAAGGTGTCAAAAAAAATTCATAGTGGTTGAATCATTTATATATATATTCTAATGTGGTTAAAAAAATTTAATGTGATTCAATCATTCATTTATGTCTTCTAAGGTTGTAAAAAAGTTTTTATAGTCATTTAATCATGCATATATGTGTTCTAAGGATGTCAAAAAACTTTCATTATGGTTCAATCATGCATATGTGTTCTAAGGCTATAAAAAAAAACTCATTATTATTCAATCATGCATATTTGTGATCTAAGGCTATCAAACAAATTGTAGTGATTCAATCATGCACATTTGTGTTCTAAGGCTGTCAAAAAAAATTTATAGTGACTCAATCGGGCATACATGTGGTCTAAGGCTATAAAAAAAAATTCATAGTGACTCAATCATGCATATTTGTGATCTAAGGCATTCAAAAAAAAACTCATTCCTATTCAATGAAGCATATATGTGTTCTAATGTTGTCAAAAAAAGTTTTGAGTGATTCAATCATGCATATGTGTTCTAATGCTTGCAAAAAAAATTTATAGTGATTTAATCATGCATATATGTATTATAACATTGTGAAATAAATTTCACAGTTATTCACTCAAGCATATACGAGTTTGAAGGCTGTCAAAAAAGATTCATAGAGGTTCAATCATGCATATATGTGTTCTAAGGTTGGAAAAAAAATTAATACTGCTTCAATCATGCATATATGTATTCTAAGGCTATCAAAATATTTTTATTGTGATTCAATAATGCATATATGTGTTCTAAGGCTGTCAAAAAAAAATTACAGTGATTTAATCATTCATATATGTGTGTAAGGTTGTCAAAAAAATCTCAGAGTGATTCAATGATGCATATATGTATTCTAAGGATGTCAAAAAAAATTTATAGTGATTCAATCATGCACATATGTGTTCTAAGGCTGTCAAAAAAGTTTCATAGTGATTCAAACATGCATATATGTGTTCTAAGTTTGTAAAAAAAAACTTATAGTGATTCAATCGTGCATATATGTGTTCTAAGGTTGTCAAATAAAATTATAGTCATGCATATATGTGTTTATGTATTTTAAAAAAAATTAAACTGATTTAATCATGCATATATGTGTTCCAATACTATAAAAAAAAATCATAGTAATTCAATCATGCAAACAGTTGTTTTAAGGTTGTCAAAAAAACTTCATAGTGACTCAATCTTGCTTGTGTTCTAAGGATGTCAAAAATATTTCGTAGTGATTCAATCATGCATATTTGTGTTCTAATGCTTTAAAAAAAATGTAGGGATTCAATCATGCATATTTATGTTCTAGGGGTGTCAAAAAAATCATAGTGATTCAATCACACATATATGTGATCTATGGCTGTCAAAAAAAATTCATTCAAATTCAATCATGCATATATGTGTTCTAACATTGTCAAAAAAAAAATCTTAGTGATTCAATCAAGCACATATGTGTTCTAAGGTTGGCAGAAAAAAATCACAGTGATTCAATCATGCATAAATGTGTTCTACGGCTATCAAAAAAATTTTATAGTTATTCAATAAGGCATATATGTGCTCTAAGGCAGTCAATTAAAATTATAGTGATTCAAACATGCATATATGTGTTCTAAGGTTGTCAAAAAAAACTTATAGTGATTCAATCATGGATATATGTGTTCTAATGCTACCAAAAAAAATCATAGTGATTTAATCAAGTATATATGTATTCTGACATTGTGAAATAAATTTCATAGTTATTTAATCAAGCATATATGAGTTTTAGGGCTGTCAAAAACAATTCATAGTGATTCAATCATGCATATATGTGTTCTAAGGTTGTCAAAAAAATTTAATAGAGATTCAATCATGCATATATGTGTTCTCAGGCTATCAAAATCTTTTAATAGTGATTCAATCCTTCATATATGTGTTCTAAGGCTGTCAAAAAAAATGTATAGTGATTTAATCATGCATATATGTGTCTAAGGTTGTCAAAAAAAAATTATAGTGATTCAATCATGGATATATGTGTTCCAAGGATTTGAAAAAAAAATTATTGTGATTCAATCAAGCATATATGTGTTCTAAGGTTGTCAAAAAAAATTATAGTAATTCAGTCATGCATATATGAGTTCTAAGGTTGTCAAAAAAATTTATAGTGATTCAATCATGCATATATGTGTTTTAATCCTGTCAAAAATTGTCATAGTGACTCAACCATGCATATATGTGTTCTAAGGCTTTCAAAAAAAATTATAGTGATTCAATCATGCATATATGCGTTCTAAGGTTCTCAAAAAAAAATTTAATGTGATTCAATCATGCATATATGTGCTCAAATACTGTAAAAAAAAATCATAGTGATTCAATCTTTCGTATAGTTGTTTTAAGGATGTCAAAAAAAATTCATAGTGACTCAATCTTGCATATATGTGTTCTAAGGCTGTCAAAAAAAATTGTAATGATCCAATCATGCAGATATGTTTTATAAGGTTTTCAAAAAAGCTTTATTGTGATTCGATCATGCATATATGTGTTCTATTGCAGTAAAAAATTTATAGTGAATCAATCATGCATATATGTGTGCTACGGTTATCAAAAAAAATTTATAGTGATTCAATCATGTATATAAGTGTTCTAAGGTTGTGAAAAAAGATTCATAGTCATTTAATCATCCATATTTGTGTTCTAAGGCTGAAAAAAAAAATTCATTGTAATTGAATCATGCATATATGTTTTCTAAGGCTATCAAAAAAAATTCATAACGACTCAATCATGCATATATGTGTTCTAAGGATATCAAAAACATTTCACTATGATTCAATCATGCATGTATGTGGTCTAAGGTTCTCAAAAAAAATTTATAGTGATTCAATCTTGCATATTTGTGTTCTGAGGCTGTGAGAAAAAAATTTCTAGTGATTCAATCATGCATATATATGTTCTAAGGTTGTCAAAAAAAAGTTCTAGTGATTCAATTTTGCATATATTTGTTCTAATGCTGTCAAAAAAAATTTATAGTGTTACACTCATGCATATATGTTTTCAAAGGTTGTCAAAAAAACTTTACTGTAATTTAATCATGCATATATGTGTTCTAATGTTGTACAAAAAAATTATAGAGATTCAATTAAGCATATATATGTTCTAATGTTATAAAAAAAATCATAGTGATTCAATCAATGCATATATCTGTTCTAAGGCTGTCAAAAACAATTCATAGTGACTAAATCATGCATATATATGTTCTAATATGGTCAAAATTCATAGTGATTATAGTGATTCAATCGTACATATATGTGTTCTAAGGTTGTCAAAAAGATTTCATAGTCATTTAATCATGCATATATGTGTTCTAAGGCTGTTAAAAAAAAATATTGTGATTCAATGATGCATATTTGTGTTCTAAGGTTAAAAAAATCACAATGATTCAATCAGGCATATATGTGTTCAAATGCAGCCAAAAAAGAATCATAGTGATTCAATCATGCACATCTGTGTTATTAGGTTGTCAAAAAAAAATCACACCGATTCAATCATGCATATATGTGTTCTAAGGCTATCAAAAAAAATCATAGTGATTCAATCTTGCATATATGTATTCTAAAGCTCTCAAAAAAATTTCATAGTGATTCAATCTTGCATATATGTGTTCTAAGGCTGTCAAAAAAATATCATAGTGATTGAATCATGCATATTTATCTTGTAATGTTATAAAAAAAATTTATAGTGATTCAATCATGCATATATGTGTTCTAAGGCTGTCAAAAAAAAATCATAGTGACTAAACCATGCATATATGTGTTCTAAGGGTATAAAAAATTTCATAGTGATTCAATCATGCAAATATGTGTTCAAAGGATGTCAAAAAAAAATTCCCTCTATCTCAATCATCTGTATATATGTTCTAACGTTGTCAAAAAAAATCATAGTGATTCAATCATGCATATATATATGTGTTCCAAGACTGTCAACAAAATTTTAAAGTGATTTAATCATGCATATATGTGTTCTAATGTTGTCAAAAAGCTTCATTGTGTTTCTATCATGCATATTTGAGTTCTAAGGCTGTCAAAAACAATTCATAGTGATTCAATTTCGCATATATGTGTTCTAAGGTTGTCAAAAAAATTTAATAGTGACTCAATCCTGCATATATGTGTTCTAAAGCTCTCAAAAAAAAGTTATAGTGATTAAATCCTGCATATATGTGTTCTAAGGTTGTTAAAAAAACATAGTAATTCAATCGTGCATATATGTGGGCTAAGACTATCAAAAAAATTTGTAGTGATTTAACCATGCAAACATGTATCTAAGGTTGTCCAAAAAAATTCATAGTGATTCAATCATGCATATATGTGTTCTAAGGCTGTAAAAAAATTTTCAAAGTGATTCAATCGTGCATATATGTGTTCTAAGGCTATCAAAAACTTTCATAGTGTCAATCATACATATATGTGTTCTAATCATGCATATATGTGTTCTACGGCTATGGAAAAAAATCATAATTATTTAATCATGCATATATATTTTCTACGGATGTCAAAAAGTTTTATAGTAATTTTATCATGCCTATATGTGTTCTAAGGCTGACAAAACAATTTCATAGTGATTCAATCATGCATATATTTGTTCTAAGGCTGTCAAAAAAAATTCACAGTAACACATCAATGCATATATGTCTTCTAAGATTGTCAAAAAAAAATTATAGTGATTCAATCATCCATATATGAGTTCTAAGGGTCTCAAAAAATTTTATACTGATTCAATCATGCATATTTGTGTTCTAATTCTATCAAAAAAAATTCATAGTGATTCGACCATGTATATATTTGTTTTAAGGCTGTCAAAAATATTTCATAGTGATTCAATCTTTCATATATGTGTTCTAAGGCTGTCAAGAATATTTCATAGTGATTTAATCAAGCAAATATTTATTCTAAGGACGTCAAAAAAAATTATAATGATTCAATCCTGCAGATATGTGTTCAAAGGTTGTCAAAAAAATTTTATAGTGATTCAATAATGCATATATGTGTTCTATTGTTGTCAAAAAAAAATTGTAGTGATTCAATCATGCATATATGTGTTGTAAGTCTATCAAAAAAAAATTCAAAGTGATTCAATGATGCATGTATATCTTCTAAGGCTGTCAAAAAAAATTTGTAGTATTTGAATCATGCATGTATATGTTCCAATAAGGTCAAAAAATTTGTACTGATTCAATGATAAATATATGTGCTCTAAGGTTGTCAAAAAAAATTCATAGTCATTTAATCATGCATATATGTGTTCTAAGATTGTTAAAAAAAATCATTGTAATTCAATCTTGCATATATGTGTTCTAAGTCTCTAAAAAATTTTTTAAGTGATTCAATCATGCATATATGTGTTCTAAGGATGTAAAAAAAAATTCATTATGATTCATTCATGCATATATGTGTTCTAGGCTGTCAAAAAAAATTCATAGTGATTCAATCATGCATATTTTTATTTTGAGGCTATCAAAAAAATTTCATAGTGATTCAATCTTGCATATATGTGTTCTAACACTGTCAAAAAATATTTCATAGTTATTTAATCATGCATTTATGTTTTCTAAGGCAACCAAAAATATATCATAATGATTAAATCATACAGATATGTGTTCTAAGTTGTCAAAAAAACTTTACAGTGATACAATCATGCAAATATGTGTTCTAAGGGTATCAAAAAAATTTCATAGTGATTCAATCAAACATATATGTGTTCTAAGGCTATCAAAAAAATTCATAGTGATTGAATCTTGCATATATATGTTCTAATGATGTGAAAAAAAATTATTGATACAATCATGCATATGTGTTCTAAGGTAGTAAAAAAAAATCATAGTCATTTAATAATGTGTATATGTATTCTAAGGCAGTTAAAAAAATCAACGTGATTCAATCTTGCTTATATGTGTTCTAAGGTTATAAAAAAAAATTTACAGTGATTCAATCATACATATATGTGTTCTAAGGATGTCAAAAAAAATTCACTATGATTCAGTCTTGCATATATCTGTTCTAAGGTTGTCAAAAAAAATCATAGTCAATCAATCTTGTGTGTATGTGTTCTGAGGTTGTAAAAAAAATATTTTGTAGTGAATCAATCTTAAATATGTGTTCTAAGGTTGTCAAAAAAAATTATAGTGATTCAATCATGCATATATGCGTTCTAAGGTTGTCAAAAAAAATTTATAGTGATTCAATCATGCATATATGTGTTCTGAGGTTGTCAATAAATTTTCATAGAGATTCAATCATACATATATGTGTTCTAATGCAATAAAAAAATTCATAGTGATTTAATCATGCATATATGTGTTCTAAGGTTGTCAAAAAAATTTAATAGTGATTCAATCATTCATGTATGTGTTCTCTAAGGCTGTCAAAAAATTTTCATAGTGATTCAATCCTTCATATATGTGTTCTAAGGTTGTAAAAAAAAATCAGAGTAATTCAATCAAGCATATATGTGTCTAAGGTTGTCAAAAAAATTTCATTGTGATTTAATAATGCATATATGAGTTCTAAGGCTATAAAAAAAAATCATACTGATTTAATCATGTATATATGTGTTCTAAGGTTGTAAAAACAAATTATAGTGATTCAATCACATATAGATGTGTTCGAAGGTTGTCAAAAAAAACTTATAGTGATTCAATCAAGCATATATGTGTTCTAACGCTGTCAAGAAAAATTTTAGTGATCCAATCATGCATATATGTATTTTAATGCTGTCAAAAAAAATTTATAGTAATTCAAACACGCATATATGTGTCCTAAGGCTATCAAAAACTTTCATAGTCACTCAATCAAGTTGTGTTCTAAGCCTATTAAAAAAAATTTTTAGTGATTCAATCATGCATATATGTGTTCTAAGGCTGTAAAAAATTTTTTATAGTGATTTAATCATGCATATATATGTTTGAAGCATGTCAAAAACCTTTATAGTGATTCGATCGTAAATATATGTGTTCTAAGGCTGGCAAAAAAAATTCATAGTGATTCAATAATGCATATATGTGTTCTCAGGTTGTCAAAAAAAATTTATAGTGACTCAACAATGCATATATGTTTTCTAAGGATGTCAAAAAAAAACTATAGTGACTCACGAATGCATATATGTGTTCTAAGTTTCTCAAAAAAAAAAATTATAGTGATTCAGTCTTGCATATATGTGTAATAATACTGTCAAAAAAAAATCATAGGGATTTAATCATGCATATATTTGTTTTAAGGCTGTCAAAAAAATTTCATAGTGATTCAATCTTGCATATATGTGTTTTAAGGCTATCAAAAATATTTCATAGTGATTTAATCATACATATATGTATTCTAAGGTTGTAAAAAAAAATTCACCATGATTCAATCCTACAGATATGTGTTCTAAGGTTGTCCAAAAAACTTTATAGTGATTTCATCACGCATATATATGTTCTAATGTTGTCAAAAAAATTTGTATCTAGTGATTCAATCTTGTATATATGGGTTCTAAGGCTATCAAAGAAAAGTCATAGTGATTCAATCATGCATATATGTGTTCTAAGGCTGTCGAAAAAAAATTATAGTGATTGAATCCTTCATATATATGTTTTAATGCGGTCAAAAAAATTATAGTGATTCAATTATGCATATATGTGTTTTAAGGTTGTAAAAAAAATCATAGTCATTTAATCATATGCATATATGTGTTCTAAGTCGCTTAACAATTTTCATTGTTATTCAATCTAGCATATGTGTGTTTTAAGGCTGTCAAAAAAAAGGTATAGTGATTCAATCATGTATATATGTGTTCTAAGGATGTCAAAAAAATTTCACTGTGATTCAATCATGCATATATGTGTTCTAAGGCTGTCAAAAAAAAATCAAAGTGATTCATTCTTGCATATATTTGTTGTGAGGTTGTAAAAAAAAATTATAAATCATGCATATATGTGTTCTAAGGTTGTCAAAAAAAATTTCTAATGATTCAATCTTGCATATATTTCTTCTACCGCTGTCAAAAAAAATTTATAGCTTTACAATCATGCAGATATGTGTTCAAAGGTTGTCAAAAAAAATTCAGAGTGTTTCAATCATGCATTTATGTGTTCTAATCCTGTCAAAAAAAATATAGTGATTTAATCTTGCGTATATGTGTTATAAGCTGTCAAAAAACAATTATAGTGACTCAATCATGCATATGTGTGTTCTAAGTTTGTTAAAAAAAACATAGTGATTGAACCATTTATATATTGTCAAAAAGCTTTCATAGTGATTCAATCACGCATATATGTGTTCTAAGAAGGTCAAAAAAATTTCACTGTGATTCAATCACGCATATATGTGTTCTACAGCTGTCAAAAAAATTTCATTCTTGTATATATGTATTCTAAGGCTTAAAAAAAAAATCATAATGATTGAATCCCGCAGATATGTGTTCTAAGGTTATCAAAAAAAATTTATAGTGATTCAATCTTGCATATATGTGTTCTAATTCTGCCAAAAAAAATCATAGTGATTCAATCATGCATATATGTGTTCTAAGGCTGTCAAAAAAATTTCCTAGTGATTCAATCATTGCATATATGTGTTGTAAGCCTATCAAAAAAAATCGTAGTAATGGAATCATGCATATATATCTTCTAATGTGGTTTAAAAAATTTATAGTGATTCAATCAAGCATATATGTGTTCTAAGGTTCTCAAAAAGATTTCATAGTTATTTAATCTAGCATATATGTGTTCTGAGGCTGTAAAAAATTTTATAGTGATTAAATCATGCATATTTGTGTTCTAATGATGCCAAAAAAAATTATAGTGATTCAATCATGCATATATGTGTTCTAAGGCTATCAAAAACTTTCATTGTGACTTAATCATGCATATAAAAGTTCTAAAACTATAAAAAAAAATTGTAAGGATTCAATCATTCATATATTTGTTCTAAGGCTATGGAAAAAAATCATACTAATTTAATCAGGCATATATGTGTTCGAAGGATGTCAAAAAGCTTAGTAGTGATTCTATCATGCTTATTTGTGTTGTAAGGCTTGCCAAACAATTTCACAGTTATTCAATCATGCAAATATGTGTTCTATGGCTGACAAAAAAAATTCATAGTTATTCAACCATGCATATATGCGTTCTAAGGCTGTAAAAAAAAATTGTAGTGATTCAATCATGCATATACTTGCTTTAAGGCTGTCAAAAAAAATTCATAGTGATTCAATCTTGCATACATGTGTTATAAGGCTATCAAAAATATTTCATAGTGATTTAATCATGCATATATATGTTCTATGGTTGTCAAAAAAAATTCACAATGATGCAATCCTGCAGATGTGTTCTAAGTTTGTCAAAAAAATTATTATAGTGATTCAATCATAAATATATGTGTTCAAATGCTGTCAAAAAAATTTATAGTGATTAAATCAATTATATATGTGTTGTAAGGCTATCAAAAAAATTCATAGTCATTCAATCAAGCATATAAGTGTTCTAAGGCTGTAGAAAAAATTTCATAGTGATTGAATAATTCATATATATGTTCTAATGGGGTCAAAAACAAATCATAGTCATTTAATCTTGCATAGATGTATTCTAAGGTTGTCAAAAAAATTTTATAGTCTTTTAATAATGCATATATGTGTTCTAACGCTGTTAAAAAAAATTCAAGGTGATTCAATCTTGCATATATGTGTTCTGAGGCTATAAAAAAAATCATTTTGATTCAATTAGGCATATATCTAAGGTTGTCAAAAAAAATTCATAGTGATCCAATCATGCATATATGTGTTTTATGGGTGTCAAAAAAAAATCTCAGTGACTCAATCATGCATATATGCATTCTAAAGTTGTCAAAAAAAACATTTAGTCATTCAATCATGTATATATCTGTTCTAAGGTTGTAAAAAAAAAATAGTGATTCAATCATGCATATATATCTTCTAATGTTGTCAAAAAAAATTCATAGTGATTTAATCACACATATGTGTGTTCTAAGGCTGTCAAAAAAATTTCATTGTGACTCAATCATTCATATAGGTATTCTAAGGCTCTCAAAAAAAATCAAAGTGATTCAAACATGTTTTTATGTGTTCTAAAGCCATAAAAAAATCATTTTAATTCAATTATGCATATATGTGTTCCAACTTTCTCAAAAAAAATTCATAGTGATTCAATCATGCATATATGTGTTTTAAGTCTGTTAAAAATTTTTGATAGTGATTCTATTGCGTATATATGTGTTCTAAGTCTGGCAAAAAAAATATATAGTGATTCAATCATGCATATATGTGTTCTAAGGCTGTCAAAAAAATTCATAGTGATTTAAACATGCATATATGTGTTCTAAGGCTGTCAAAAAAAATTATAGTGATTCAATCATGCGTATATGTGTTCTAAGGCTGTCAAAAACAATTTAGAGTGATTCAATCATGCATATATAAGTTCTAATGCTGTAAAAAAAAATTCATAGTGATTCAATCATGTATATATGAGTTCTAAGGATGTCAAAAAAATTTATAGTGATTCAATCACACAAGTATGTGTTCTAATGCTGTCAAAAAAAAATTATTGTCATTCAATAACACATATATATGTTACAAGACTGTAAAAAAAAGTTTTATAGTGACTCAATCATGCTTATATGTGTTCTAATATGGTCAAAATTTTCATAGTGATTCAATCATGCATATATGTGTTCTAAGGTTGTCAAAAAAAATTCATACTGAATCATACATATATATGTTCTAATGCGGTAAAAAAATGTAGTGATTAAATCTTGCTTATATGTGTTCTAGGTTTGTCAAACAAAATTCATAGCCATTTAATCATGTATATATGTGTTATAAAGCTGTTAAAAAACATTCATTACGATTCAATCATGCATATATATGTTCTAAGACTGTAAAAAAAAATCATAGTTATTCAATCATGCATATATGTGTTTTATAGATGTAAAAAAATTCATAGTGATTTAATCATCCACATATGTGGTCTAAGGATGTCAAAAAAGCTTTATAGTGATTCTATCAGGCATATATGTGTTCTAAGGCTGGCAAACAATTTTTATAGAGATTCAATCATGCATATATGTGTTCTAAGGATCTCAAAAAAAATCATATTGACTTAATCATGCCAATATGTGTTGTAAGACTGTCAAAAAAAATTTATAGTGATTCAATCATGCATATATGTGTTCTACGGTTGTCAAAAAAAAAGTATAGTGATTCAATGAAGCACATATGTTTTCTAATGCTGTCAAAAAAAATTCATAGTGATTCAATCATGCATATATGTGTTTTGACACAGTGAAAAAAAAATTGTAGTGAATGAATCTTGCACATATTTGTTCTAATGTTGTCAAAAATATTTCATAGTGATTTAATCATGCATATATGTCTTTTATGGTTGTCATAAAAAATCATAGAGATTCAGTCATGCATATATATGTTCTAATGTGGTAAAAAAAAATTTAAAGTGATTCAATCATGCATATATGTATTCTAAGGCTGTAAAAAAAAATTCATAGTCATTTAATCATGCATATATGTGTTCTAAGGCTGTTAAAAAAAATTTATTGTGATTCAATCAATCATATATGTGTTCTAAGGCTGTAAAAAAATAATCATAGTCAGTCAATTATGCATATATGTGTTCTAAGGCTATTAAAAAAAATTCATAGTGATTCAATCATGAATATATGTGTTCTTAGATTACCAAAAAAATCCATAGTGATTCAATCTTGCATATATTTGTTCTAAGGCTGTCAAAAAAAACTTATAGTGATTCAATCATGCATATATGTGTTCTAAGGTTGTCAAAAAAAAATCATAGTGATTGAATTTTGCATATATATGTTCTAATGCGGTAAAAAAATTTGTAGTGATTCAATCATGCATATATGTGTTCTAAGGTTGTCAAAAAAATTTCATAGTCATTTAATCATGTATAGATGTGTTCTAAGGTTGTTAAAAAAATTCATTGTAATTCAATCATGCATATATGTGTTCTAAGGGTTTCAAAACAATTTCTTTATGATTCAATCATGCATATATGGATTCTATGTTTGTCAAAACAAATTCATAGTGATTCAATCAAGCATATATGTGTTCTAAGGCTGTCAAAAAAATTTCATTATTATTCAATCATGCATATATGTGTTTTAAGGCTATAAAAAAATTTTATAGTGATTTAATCATGCATATATGTGTTCTAAGGATGTCAAAAAGCTTTATAGTGATTTTATCTTGCATATATGTGTTCTAATTGTAAAAAAAAAAATCATAGTGATTCAATCATCCATATATGTATTCTAAGGCACTCAAAAAAATCATTGTGACTCAATCATGCATATTTGTGTTCTAAAAATGTCAAAAAAAATCGTAGTGACTCAATCATGCATTTATGTGTTCTAAGGCTATCAAAAAAGATTTATAGAGATTCAATCATGAATATATGTGTTTTAAGGTTGTTAAAAAAAATTATACTGATTCAATAATGGATATGTGTTCTAATGCTGTAAAAAAAAACACATAGTGATTCAATCATGCATTTATATGTTTTAAGGCTGTGAAAAAAATTTCTTAGTGATTGAAGCTTGCATATATGTGTTCTAAAGCTATCAAAAATATTTTATACTGATTTAATCATGCATAAATGTGTTCTAAGGCCATAAAAAAAATTCATAGTGATTTAATCAGGCATATATACGTTCTAATGTGGTCAAAACATTTATGGCGATTCAATCATGCATATATGCATTCTAAGGATGTCAAAAAATTTCAGTCATTTAATCATGAAGATATGTGTTCTAAGGCCATTAAAAAAAATTCATTGTGATTCAATCATGCATATGTCTATTCAAAGGTTGTCAAAACAAAATCATAGTGATTCAGTCACGCATATATGTGTTCTAAGGCTCTCAAAAAAAATTCATAGTGATTCTATCATGCATATATGTGTTCTAAGATTGTCAATAAAAATTCATTGTGATTCAATCATGCATATATGAGTTCTAGCGCTGTAAAAAAAACTTATAGTGATTCAATCATGCATATATGTGTTCTAATGCTGTAAAAAAAAATTCATTGTGATTCAATCATGCATATATGTGTTCTAAGGCTGCCAAAAAAAATTCATAGTGATTCAATCCTGCATATATGTGTTCTAAGGCTGTAAAAAAAAAACTTATAGTGATTCAATCATGCATATATGTGTTCTTATGCCATCAAAAAAATCATAGTGAGTCAATCATGTATATGTGTTCTAACGATGTTGGTTGCACTTTTGGAGTTGATATTTTTAAACAATATTATTTTCAATGAAATACATGGGAAAATCGTCAACCAAAGATATAAAACCGACTTTCCACCGAAGTGGCGAGTACGGGTCGAATCCACAGGGAACGGGATATTTCTGAATTAATTCCAAAATAAAACTTTATTAATAAAAACAAAGTTTACAACTATGTCAGTGTTTACAAGTTACATTAAATAACATTCTAAACTATGAAAATAAAATACAATAGGCGGCTAAGTCTTCAGCAGGTCTCCAGGGGCATTTTTGTCTTTTCACATCAAGTGTAGTCGCACATTATCATTGAATTACACCGGTGAACCTGTTCTAACTTAACAACCTACACAATAAAAATACAAAATCAGTAACTAAATCAAGAATTAATCTAAATTACATCTACAACTAATTCTATACTATTTCTAAATTAAACTACAATTAATGTGAATATCTAAAACTAAAATTATACTAACTAAGTGAACTAACTAAGCTAAATAACTCTAATTACTCTAAATACTGTTAATTTACTGATTACGCAACTAGAAAACAGTAAAATTACACGAAATTAAACAATTACTTAAAAGACTGTTTTGTCCCTAAAGAAGGCAAAAATGGATTCTGACAGCTTTTCGCAAAACGACTGTTTGAGGGGTCAAACGAATTCCAAAATTAGTCAAATCACTTCTATTCTGTAAAAGACAGATCCAAAAATCTGACACACTTTACAGAAGTGAAAAATACGTTCTGGATCTCCAGAACGAAGCATTTCAAAATCAGGATAATTTGGGAAATTGCTGGACCCAAAATTTCAAAATCAGAAAAAGCTGTTTTCATAATACGCTTAAAAACCAGACCAAATCAACTCGGATCAAGCTGAAATTTGGTATGCAGACAGTTAACACACCAATGTGGAGAATAGAAAAATAATATTCAGAAAATTCATGAAAAATCTACATGAAATTACTAGTGCACGATCGGGTAAAAATTAGGGTTTTGGTTCAGTGCACTATTCATCCCTCTGAATCCATAATTGACATTTGGACATTGAACCACGTACAAAAACAGTCCTAACTGACCTAAACTACTGTTAAACTACAGCAAACAATAACAATTAAAATAAGTTATAAAATCTAAACAATAACCTAACCTAAACTCACTAATACTCTAAATAAGATACCTAACTAAATATATACTCTAATTGAACCTAATATATAACATCTACTATCACTAACTAAATTAACTATCTATTCTAATATTAGTTCTAACTTACGATTAGTCTAACTAGCTAAAATTACTTACTAACTAAATTAAACACTATCCAATCTAAATGATAAATCTAACTAAATCTAACATACTCTAACTAACATGATTACCAATTGAACTCATTAATCTAATGTTAATTCTAACCTAATAAATCAACTACTAATCTACGGTTAAACTAACTAGGGTTAGATTCTAACTAGGATTAGGGGTTTAACTAAGGCTAGGGTTAGTAGGGGTCGACTAGAGTTTACTTAACTAGGCTTACTAGGGTTGAACTAGGGGTACGATTAGATGGCTGAGACACCTAGGGTTAAGTATTAACTACGGTTAGTTAGGGTCGGTTAGTGGTAATTAACTAAGGCTAACTATTGATAAGGTGTAACTACTAGGGTTGCTAACATTAACTAGAGTTAAGGGTTAGTCTAGGTGGCGGTTTGACTAGGGTTGACTAAGGTCGATTAGACTAGACTAAGATCGGTTTGGGTTAAATAGGTTTAATTAACTACTAGGGTTAACTAATTAGAACTAACTAACTAACTAAGGTTTGTTCGAACTAGGGTTAGGTTTAACTAACCAGGGTTAGTCTAGGTGGCAGTTTTAGAATATGATTTGAATAGGGTCCACGCCACCTAAGCTAACTCTAGGTTAACAACTAACTATAGTTAGCTTCTTAGGGTTAATCTACTAATTAATTCCTAAATTAAATGCAACCTAATGTTAATACCTAAGCATATACGATTTTGACCAACTAATCCTAATGCACAACTTACAAAGTTAGTAAACATCTAATTAATCTACCTAATTAACATCCCTACATGCAATATAACTAAAGTCAATACATACCTAACTAGCCTTACACGATTTTACAAAATCTACACTATTACTACCTAAATTAATTCATTAACACCTAATTAATGCTAACTTCTAAATAAGCACTAATAAATAGGGCTATAAATAAGAAACCACGAATTTGGTATGAACCCTCTCCTCTTTATTGCCTTAATTGCACTTAGGGAAAGCTTTCAATTTCAAAAAACCGTCCAGCTATTAAAATCCACACGTTTTTCCATATTGGCATTAAAAGCATTAAAACCTTTTGAATTCTTTCCCAAAAACACATTATACGATTTTGGCTAGCTCTTGAAAGAAGAGATAGCATTTAACTTCTTGCCAAAATTGAGTAAACCCTTTTTGGAAACCTCCAAGCATTAATCATCTTTTTGAGAACATTCCCCAAAGCATTAAATGCTAAACATCCTTTTTGAAAACCTTCTTCAAAACCCTCTACACGTTTTTGGGTTAGCTTTAAATGCATATTTATGAGTTCAAAACTTCCAAAAATTCGTGTAAATGCTTTTGGAAGGATCTTTGGAATTCCAAAGGGTTTCCAAAAGTCGTGTAACCCTCATTAAAAGGCCCTTTGGAATTCCAAAGGTCCTTCCTTGTTGGAAAAATAAAACATTTATAATTGGGCTAGGGAATAGAGATTTCCTTAATTGCTATTCACGATTTTAGAGGAGATGTATTCATACCAAAATCGTTTTCAACACAAAGACTACAATGCCCTTATCCACAATTTTCATTATTGAATAATTACTTACTCTAAACTAAAGTTAACCTAACTAAAGTAACTATACAAAAGTAATTCAAAGGACATGAATGGGAAATACGAATTGAAAAGATCTATCAACTTAAATCCTACACCAAAATGAACATACTAAATTAATGCTAAATTAACTATCATGAAAATCACGAATTATGCAACCTTGCTGGACCTCTAATGGCCGACACCCTACAATTGGAGAAGATGACTACACTAAACTCGATCTAGCTAAAGCAAATATCACATGAATAAAATGGAATTATCTAAATCTATACTACACAACCTCTAAATACTCTTACCTATATGAATCAAACCTTACAAGCTAAGATATACCGAATTTACATAAACTATGAATTAAACAAAGCATTACATGACTCTACGAAATAAAACTAATACAACTACATCAATTCTATCACTAACACACGATTATGACCATCTAAATTAAAATAAAAACACACAACTAAACACTAACATGCTGGAAATTGAATCAAAATAGAAAACTTGCTCTAACTAGTTACATTACATGCGACTAAGATCAAAAACGCCAAACCGAAATTACACATACATATACCTATGACAACTACATAATTGAAACTAAGTAAAACAAGAACTAAAACACCTTAACTAATTTATCAAAAGACAATTAACCTAAACACTATAGCCGGATGGATATTCTACCTAAAAATCAGAAAAACAATACTCGACACTTACTTTCATCAAACTCTAAAAACGTTAAAAACAAAAAAGAACATTGGCATAGCTCATAAAAATACTAAACGGGATCAAAACAAGATGAATGGACTGGGACACACTGAAAAACACATACCTACAGAAATATTGGATTCAAGCACACGCACACACCCAAAAAGACATAAAAACTCCCAACGTTGGGTTAAAAACATTATTTCCACTAACACAAAACCTAAACACACTACGTGCTGGTTTTTGCACGAACAAAAGCTACACTAAGGCTGACGAAAATACAGAAAACACAGCACACCTAACTCACACACATGATAGGTTTTAGCTAGAAGAGAAGATAGAAGAAGACCTACCTCTTGGGCCGATCCGAAGAATGGGGGGATGAAGAGAAGAGCGGACTTTGCTTGACTCCATGCCACGAGGAACCTCGTTGATGCTGTCTAACATCTCTTTGCTGTACTTTTGCAGGGATCCACAGGTGGTGGTGTTCCGGGAAGAGGAAGAAGAAGAAGAAGTGGTGAAGATGCGTAGAGGGCCGTACGGGGGTAGAGACGACCGGCCATGGAGAAGTAGACTGCACCCCTACCACGGCTAGAACACTCCAATGCTGCAAATACCTGCAAAAGGCAACCTCAATGATTAGTTTCAGCAGGGGGAGAAGAAAGACAAGATGTGAAAAGAAAAGAATGGAAGAAGAGGGTGGCGTCTCCATTGAAGATGGCCTCCATAGATGAGGAAGAAGGTGGATGAGAGGGGCGGCTAGGGAGAAGGTGGATGAGTTAGAATCGTGCCCCTAGGGCATGAAAATCAAGACAAAGACAGGTGGAATGGGCGCCCCCTCTCCATTTTGACGATTTTGGTTCTTTTGGCCATTTTACAAAAACAAGTTTAAAAATAAAATATTTACTGGGCGCCTCTTTCTGCAGAGGGTTTTTAGAAAATGTTTTCACAAAACTTAAGTGGGCTGGAGTTGGGTTAAATTCATGTAATTTGGTCCAGATCCAAAGTCCAAATGGGTGTCTGGATCCAAATCTCTCAAATCGGATCTGATATTTGACCCGTTACACTGTAAATGTCATAATTCCTTCAAATTAACTCCGATTTTGATGAAATTCGAACCAGAGCTCCCTAACATCATTATGCACCTAAGTGTATGCTTTAAACCTATAGATGATGCATTTATGCAGTGAAAATGTATTAATAAAACATGATATTTATGCATCATCAGATGTCAAAAAAATTTATAGTGATTCAATCATACATATGTGTATTCTAATGCTGTCAAAAAATATTTGTAGTGATTCAATAATGCATATATGTGTTGTAAGGTTGTCAAAAAACTTTCATAGTACCTAATCATGCATATATGTGTTCTAAGGCTATCAAAAAGATCATAGTGATTCAATCATGCATATATGTGTTCTAAGGCTGTCAAAACAGTTTTATGGTGATTTAATCATGTATATGTGTGTTCTAAGGATGTCAAAAAGCTTTATAGTGATTCTATTGTGCATATATGTGTTCTAAGCCAGGCAAAAAAAAATCATAGTGACTCATGCATATATGTGTTCTAAGGCTGTCAAAAAAAATCATAGTGACTCAATCATGCTTATATGTGTTCTAAGGCTGTCAAAAAAATTATAGTGATTCAATCATGCATATATGTGTTTTAAGATTGTCAAAAAAAAATCATAGTGATTCAATCTTGCATATTTGTGTTCTAAGGTTGTAAAAAATGTTTCATAGTGATTTGATCATGCATATATATATATTCGAAGGCTATAAAAAAAAAATCATAGCGATTGAATCATGCTTATATATGTTCATATGCGGTAAAAAAAATGTAGTGATTGAATCATGCATATATGTGTGCTAAGTTTGTCAAAAAATTGTATAGTCATTTAATCATTTAATCATATATATATGTTCTAAGGCTGTTAAAAAAAAATCATTGTGATTCAATCATGCATATATATGTTGTAAGGCTATCAAAAAAATTTAATATGATTCTATCTTGCATATATGGGTTCTAAGTTTGTCAAAAAAAATCATAGTTTCAATCACGCATATATGTGTTCTAAGGCTGTCAAAAAATATTTATTATGATTCAATCATGCATATATGTGTTCTAAGGCTGTCAAAAAATTTTCATTGTGATTCAATCTTGCATATATGTGTTCTAAGGCCGTAAACAGTATTTCATATTGATTTCATCATGCATATATATTTTCTAGGGCTATCAAAAAAAATTCATAGTGATTGAGTCATGCATATATGTGTTTAAAAGCTATGAAAAAAAATTCATAGTGATTGAATCTTACATATATATGTTCTAAGGCTATCCAAAATATTTCATAGTAATTTATTCATGCATATATTTGTTTTTAGGCCATCAAAAAAATTTCATAGTGATTCAATCATTTATATATAGGTTCTAATGCGGTCAAAAAAAGTTATAGTGATTCAATCATGCATATATGTGTTCTAAGTTGTCAAAAAAAATCTATAGTCATTTAATCATGCATATGTGTGTTCTAAGGCTGGAAAAAAAAATCATAGTGATTCAATCATGCATATATGTGTTCCATGGCTGTCAAAAAAATTTTATAGTTATTCAATCGTGCATATATGTGTTCTAAGGTTGTAAAAAAAAATTCATAGTGATTCAATCAAGCATATACGTGTTCTATGGCTGTCCAAAAAAACTTATATTGATTCAATCAGGTATATATATGTTCTAATGCCGTCAAAAAAATTCATAGTGATTCAATCATGCATATATGTGTTCTAAGAATGTCAAAAAAAATTATAGTGATTCAATCATGCATATATGTGTTCTAATGTTGTCAAAAAATATTTGTTATAATTCAATAATGCATATATGTGTTCTAAGGGTGTCAAAAAACTTTCATAGTAAGTCAATCATGTATATATTTGTTCTAAGGCTGTCAAAAACTTTCATTGTGATTCAATCATGCATATATATGTTCTAAGGCTGTCAAAAAAAATTCATAGTGATTGAATCATGCATATATGTGTCCTAAGGCTGGCAAAAAAAATTCATAGTGATTTAATCATACATATATGTGTTCTAAGGCTGTTAAAAAAAAATCATAGTGACTCAATCATGCAGATAAGTATTCTAAAGTAGTCAAAAAAGTCATAGTGACTCAATCATGCTTATATGTGTTCTAAGGCCGTCAAAAAAAGTTTATAGTGATTCAATCATGCATATATGTTTTCTAAGGCTGTCAAACAAAATTTATAGTGATTCAATAATCCATATATGAGTTCTAGGGCTGTCAAAAAAATTTCATTGTGATTCAATCTTGCATATATGTGTTCTAATGTTGTAAAAAAAATTTCACAGTGATTTAATCATGCTTATATGTTTTCTAAGCCTGTCAAAAAAAATTCATAATGATTCAGTTCAGCAGATATGTGTTCTAAGGTTGTCAAAAAAAATCATAATACACAATCATGCATATAATTGTTTTAATGTTGTAAAAAAAAATTTGTAGTGATTCAATGATGCATATATGTGTTCTAAGGCTTTCAAAAAAAGTTCATAGTGAATGAATCTTGCATATATATGTTGTAATACAGTCAAAAAAACAATTGTAGTGATTCAATCATGCTTATATGTGTTCTAACGCTATTAACAAATTTTTATTGCGATTTAATCATACATATATGTGTTCTAAGGCGGTCAAAAAAATTCAATTTGATTCAATTATGCATAATTGTGTTATAAGTTTGTTAAATAAAATCATAGTGATTCAATCATACATATATATGTGTTCTAAGGTTGTAGAAAAAATTTCATAGTGATTTAATCATGCATATATGTGTTCTAACGATGAAAAAAAATCAATCTTGCATATATGTATTCTATGGCTTACAAAAAAAATCATAGTGATTCAATCTTGCATATATATGTTCTAAGGCAGTAAAAAAAAATTCATAGTGATTCAATCATGCATATATTTGTTCTAAGGTTGTCAAAAAATTTTTATGGTGATTCAGTCTTGCATATGAGTCCTAAGGTTGTAAAAAAAAATTCATATTGATTCAATCCTACATATATGTGTTCTAAAGTTGTCAAAAAAAATTCATAGTAATTCAATCATGCATATACGTGTTCTAAGGCTGTCAAAAAAAATTTATTGGGGCTTAATCACGCATATATGTGTCCAAGGTTGTCAAAAAAAATTCATAGTGAATCAATCTTGCATATATGTGTTCTAACGCTATCAAAAAACTTTCATAGTGATTCAAACATGCATATTTGTTCCAAGGCTGTCAAAAAAAAATTATAGTGATTCAATCATGCATATATGTGTACTATGGTTGTCAAAAAAATTTATAGTGACTCAATCATACATATATGTGTTCTAATGATATCAAAAAAATTTTATAGCGTGTCAATCTTGCAAATATGTGTTCTCACGCTGTCAAAAAAAAATTGTAGTGATTCAATTAAGTATATATTTGTTCTCGGGCTGTCAAAAAATTTTCATAGGGATTCAATCATGCATATTTGCCTTCTAAGGCTGTCAAAAATTGTTCATAGTGATTGTATCATACATATATATGTTCCAATACGGTCAACCAAAATTTATGGTGATTAAAACATGCATATATTTGTTCTAAGTTTGTCAAAAAAAAATTATAGTCATTTAATCATAAATATATATGTTCTAAGGTTGTCAAAAAAAAATCATTATGATTGAATCATGCATATATATGTTCTAAGTTTGTCAAAAAAAATTCATAGTGATTCAACCATGCATATATGTGTTCTAAGGTTGTCAAAAAATTTTTATAGTGATCAATCATGCATATATGTGTTCTAAGGCTATCAAAAAAAATTAAATCTTGCATATATGTATTTTAACACTCTAAAAAAAAATTCATTGTGATTCAATCATGCATATATGTGTCGTACGGTTGTAAAAAAAAAATCATAGTGATTCAATCATGCATATATCTGTTCTAAGGCTGTCAAAAACATTTCAATCAAGCATATGTTTTCTATGGGTGTCAAAAAAATTTCATAGTGATTCAATCATGCATATATGTGTTCTAAGGATATAAAAAAAAATCACAATTATTCAATCATCAATACATGTGTTCTAAGGCTGTAAAAAAAATTTATAGTGATTAAATCTATCATATATATGTTCTGAGTTTGTTAAAAAAATTAAAGTGATTCAATCTTGCAAATATGTGTTATAAGGTTATCAAAAAAGTTTTCTATTTATTCACTGATGCATATATTTCTTCTAAATCTGTCAAATAAAATTCATAGTGATTAAATCTTGCATATATGTGTCCTAAGGTTGTCAACAAAAATTCATAGGGATTCAATCATGCATATATGTGTTCTAAGGCTGTCAAAAAAAAAGTATAGTAATTCAATCATGCATTTATGTGTTCCAAGGTTGTCAAAAAAAAATATTGTGATTCAAACATGAATATATGTCTTCTAATACTGTCAAAAAAATGTCACAGTGATTCAATCATGCTTATATGTTTTCTAATATTTTCAAAAAAAATTGTATTGATTCAATCATGCATATATGTGTTCTAAGGCTGTCAAAAAAAATTATAGAGATTCAATCATGCATCGGGTTATCATGCTGTCAAAAAAAATTCATAGTGACTCTATCATGCATATATGTGTTCTAACGTTGTCAAAAAAATTCATAGTGATTCAATCAGGCATATATGTGATATAAGGCTGTCAAAAAAATTTTTAAGTCATTCAATCTTGCAATATGTCTTCCAAGGTTGTCAAAAAAAATTTATAGTATCATGCAAATTTGTGTTCTAAGGCTGTCAAAAAAAATTCAGAGTCATTCACCATGCACAAATATGTTTTAAGGCTGTCAAAAAAAATTCATAATCATTCAATCATGCATATATGTGTTCTAAGGTTGTCAAAAAAAAATTATAGTGATTCAATCATGCATATATGTGTTTTAAGGTTGTCAAAAAAAATTTATAGTGATTCAATCATGCATATATGTGTTCTAATACTATCAAAAAATGTCATATTGATACAATCATAAATATATGTGTTCTGAGGTTGTCAGAAAAAAATCACAGTTATTTAATCGTGCATATGTGTTCTAAGATTGTCAAAAAAAATGTAGGGATTCAATCATGCATATATGTGTTTTAATGCTCTTAAAAAAAATTGTAGTGATTCAATCACGCATATATATGTGTACTAAGGCTATAAAAAAAAATCATAGTGACTCAATCATGCATATATATGTTCTAAGGCAATAAAAAAAAGTCATTGTGATTTAGTCATGCATATATGTGTTCTAAGGCTGTCAAAAAAATTTCATGCTAATGCAATCATGCATATATGTCTTCTAACATTGTAAAAAAAAAATCATAGTGATTCAATCATGCATATATGTGTTCTAAGGCTGTAAAAAAAAAATCATAGTGATTTAATCACCCATATACGTGTTCTATGGCTTGCGAAAAAATTTCATAGTTATTCAATCATGCATATATGTGTTCTAAGGATGTCAAAAATTTTTTATAGTGATTTAATCATGCATATAGGTGTTCTTAGGCTGTCAAAAAAAGTATAGTAATTCAATCATTCATCTATGTGTTCTAAGATTGTCAAAAAAAAATTAGTCATTCAATCTTGCATATACGTGTTCAAATGCTGTCAAATTTTTTTTAAAGTGATTCAATCATACATATATGTATTCTAACATTGTCAAAATATTTCATAGTGACTCAATCATGCATATACGAGTTCTAAGGCTATCAAAAAAACTCAAAGCGATTCAATCATGCTTGTATGTGTTCTAAGCTTGTCAAATAAATTTAATAGTGATTCAATCTTGCACATATGTGTTCTAAGGCAGTTAAAAAATTTCATAGTGATTTAATCATGCATATATGTGTTTTAAGGATGTCAAAAAGCTTTAGATTGATTCTGTCCTACATATATGTGTTATAAAGCAGCCAAAAAAATTCATAGTGATTCAATCATGCATATATGTGTTATAAGGCTGTCAAAAAAAAAATCATAGAGATTCAATCTTCCAAATATGCGTTCTAAGGCTCTCGAAAAAATTTCAAAGAGATTAAATCTTGCATATATGTGTTCTAAGGCTGTCAAAAAAAATTTCATGATGATTCAATACTACAGATATGTGTTCAAAGGTTGTCAAAAAATATTTATACTGACTGAATAATCCATATATGTATTCTAATGCTATCAAAAAAAAATTATAGTGATTCTATCATGCATATATGTGTTATAAGGCTGTCCAAAAATTTTCATAGTGATTCAATCCTTCATATATGTGTTCTAAGGCTGTTAAAGAAATTTCATAGTGATTGAATCATGCATATATATGTTTTAATACGTTCAACAAAATTTTATTGATTCAATCATGCATATATGTATTCTAAGGTTGTGAAAAAAAATTTATAGTCATTTAATCAAGCATATATGTGTTCTAAGGCAGTCAATAAAATTTTATTATGATTGAATCATGTATATAAGTGTTCCAACTTTGTCAAAAAACATCTATAGTAATTCAATCATGTATATATGTGTTCTAAGGCTGTCAAAAAAATTTGAAATTTGCATATATGTATTCTAAGGTTGTCAAAAAAAATTTATAGTGATTCAATCATGCATATATGTGTTCTAAGGCAGTCAAAAAACAATCACAGTGATTCAATCATGCATATATGTGTTTTATGGCTGTCAAAAAAAATTATGGTGATTCGATCATGCATATATGTGTCTAAGGTTGTCAAAAAAATTCATAGTGATTCAATCATGCATATATATGTTCTAAGGCTGTGAAAAAATTTCATAGTGATTCAATCATGCATATTTGTGTTCTAAGGCTATCAAAAAAATTCATAGTCATTCAATCCTACATCTATGTTTTCTAAGGTTGTCAAAAATTTTTATAGTGATTCAATAATGCATATATGTGTTCTAATACTATAAAAAAAATGTCATATTGAATCAATCAATAATATATGTTTTTTGAGGTTTTCAGAAAAAAATCACAGTGATTCAATCATGCATATGTGTTCGAAGGTTGTCAAAAAAAATTTATAGGGATTCAATCATGCATATATCTACTTTAATGCTGTCAAAAAATTTTTGTAGTGATTCAATCATGCATATATGTGTTTTAAGGCTGTGAAAAAAATTTCATAGTGACTCAATCATGCATATATACGTTCTAAGGCAATAAAAAAAAAGTCAATGTGATTCAATCATGCATATATGTGTTCTAAGGCTGTCAAAAAAAAATCATTCTAATGCAATCAAGCATATATGTCTTCTAACATTGTCAAAAAAAGTCATAGTGATTCAATCATGCATACATGTGTTCTAAGGCTATAAAAAAAATCATAGTGATTTAATCATGTATATATGTGTTCTATGACTGGCGAAAAAAATTCATAGTTATTCAATCATGCGTATATGTGTTCTAAGGATGTCAAAAAAATTTCATAGTGATTTAATCTTGCATATATGTGTTCTAAGGCTGTCAAAAAAAATTATAGTGATTCAATCATGCATATATGTGTTCTAAGATTGTCAAAAAAAATTTATAGTCATTCAATCATGCATATACGTGTTCGAATGCTGTCAAAATTTTTTTTAAGTGATTTAATCATGCATATATGTATTCTTACATTGTCAAAAAAAATTCATAGTGAGTCAATCATGTATATATGAGTTCTAAGGCTATCAAAAAAATTATAGTGATTCAATCTTGCACATATGTGTTCTAAGGCAGTTAAAAAATTTAATAGTGATTTAATCATGCATATATGTGTTCTAAGGATGTCAAAAAACTTTATGGTGATTCTATCATACATATATCTATTATAAGGCAGCCAAAAAAAAATCATAATAAGTCAATCATGCGTATATGTGTTATTAGGATGTCAAAAAAATACATAGTGATTCAATCTTACATATATGTGTTCTAAGGCTGTTAAAAAAAATTCATAGAGATTCAATCTTGCATATATATGTTCTAAGGTTGTCAAAAAAAAATTCATGATGATTCAATACTGCAGATATGTGTTCTAAGGTTGTCAAAAAAAATTATACTGATTGAATCAAGCATATATGCGTTCTAATGCTGTCAAAACAATTTGTAGTGATTCTATCATGCATATATATCTTATAAGGCTATCAAAAAAAATTCATATTGATTCAATCCTGCAGATATCTGTTCTAAGGCTGTCAAAAAAAAATGATAGTGATTGAATCATGTATACATATGTTTTAATACGTTCAACAAAAATTTATAGTGACTCCATCATTCATATATGTGTTCTTAGGTTGTCAAAAAATTTTTATAGCCATTTAATCATGCATATATGTGTTGTAAGACTGTCAATAAGCTTTCATTATGATTGAATCAAGCATATAAGTGTACAAAGTTTGTCAAAAAAAATCTATAGTGATTTAATCATGCATATATGTATTCTCAGGATGTCAAAAAAAATCATAGTGATTCAACAAAGCATATATGTTCTAAGGATGTTAAAAAAATTTAAATCTTGCATATATGTATTCTAAGGCTCTCAAAAAATTTTCATAGTGACTCAATCTTGCATATATGTGTTCACAGGCTGTCAAAAAAAATCACAGTGATTCAATCAAGCATATATGTGTTCTAAGGATGTCAACAAAAATTTATGGTGATTCTATCATGTATATATGTGTCTAAGGTTGTCAAAGAAAAAATCATAGTGATTCAATAATGCATATATATGTTCTAAGGCTGTCAAAAAATGTCATAGTGATTCAATCATGCATATTTGTGTTCAAAGGCTACCAAAAAAATTTCATAGTGATTCAATCTTACATCTATGTTTTCTAAGGTTGTCAAAAAAAATTTATAGTGATTCAATCATAAATGTATGTGTTCTAATGTTGTCAAAAAAAAATCTAGTGATTCAATCATGCATATATGTGTTCTAAGGCTGTCAAAAAAAATTCATAGTCATTCAATCATGCATATGTGTTCTAAGGTTGTCAAAAAAATTCAAACATGCATTTATGTATTCTAAGGCTGTCAAAAAATTTTTATAGTGACTCAATCATGCATATATGTCTTCTAAGGCTGTCAAAAAAAAATCATAGTGATTCAATCATGCACATATGTGTTCTAATGTTGTCAAAAAAAACATTTAATGATTCAATCATACATATATATGTTCTAATTCTGTCAAAAAAAAATCGTAGTGATTCAATCTTTCATATATGCGTTCTGAGATTGTTAAAAAAAATTATAGCGATTTAATCAAGCATATATGTGTTCTAAAGTTGTCAAAAACAATTTCTAGTGATTCAATCATGCATATATCTGTTCTAACTCTGTGAAAAAAATTCATAGTGATACAATCAATGATATATGTGTTCTAAGATTGTCAAACAAATTTCATAGTGATTCAAGCAAGCATATATGTGATCTAAGGATGTCAAAAAAAATTTAGATTGATTGAATCATGCATTTATATGCTTGAAGGTAGTCAAAAAAAATTATAGTGATTCAATCATGAATATATGTGTTATAATGCTATCAAAAAATAATAATTGTGATTCAATCGTGCATATATGTTTTCTAAGGTTGTCAAAAAAAAATCATAGTGATTCAATCATTCATATATGTGTTCTATGGCAGCCAAAAAAATTCATAGTGATTCAATCATGCATATGGGTTATAAGGCCGTCAAAAAAAATTTATAGTGACTCAATCACACATATATGTGTTCTAACATTGTGAAAAAAATTCATAGTGATTCAATCAAGCATATATGTGTTATAAGGCTGTCAAAAAAAGTTGAAGTCATTCAATCTTGCATATATGTGTTTTAAGGTTGTCAAAAAAAAAAGTGTAGTGATTCAATCATGCATATTTGTGTTCTAAGGCTATCAAAAAAACTTTATAGATATTCAACCATACATATATATGTTCTAAGGCTATAAAAAAATTTTCATAATGATTCACTCGTGTAAATATGTGTTCTAAGATTGTCAAAAAAAATTATTGTGATTCAATCATGCATATATGCATTCTAAGGTTGTCAAATAAAAATTCTAATGATTCAATCACGCATATATGTGTTTTAAGGTTGTCAAATAAAATTTATAGTGATTCAATCATGCTTATATGTGTTCTAATACTATCAAAAAAATGTCATATTGATTCAATCATAAATATATGTGTTCTGAGGTTGTCAGAAAAAAATCACAGTGATTCAATCATGCATATGTGTTCTAAGGTTGTCAAAAAAAATTTATAGGGATTCAATCATGCATATATGTGTTTTAATGCTGTAAAAAAATCTTTGTAGTGATTCAATTATGCATATATGTGTTCTAAGGCTGTCAAAAAAATTTCATTCTAATGCAATCATGCATATATGTCTTATAACATTGTCAAAAAAAAATCATAGTGATTCAATCATGCATATATATGTTCTAAGGCTGTAAAAAAAATCATAGTGATTTAATCATGCATATATATATATATATATTCTAGGGCTGGCAAAAAAAAATCATAGTTAGTCAATCCTGCATATATGTGTTCTAAAAATGTCAAAAAAATGTCATAATGATTTAATCATGCATATATGTTATATGGCTGTCAAAAAAATTTTTTAGTGATTCAATGGTGTATATATGAGTTCTAAGATTGTCAAAAAAAGTTATTGTCATTCAATCATGCATATACGTGTTCTAATGCTGTCAAAAAAAATTTAAAGTGATTCAATCATGCATATATGTATTCTAACATTGTCAAAAAAATTTCATAGTGATTCAATCATGCATATATGAGTTCTAAGGCTATCCGAAAAAAATCATAGTGATTCAATCTTGCACATATGTGTTCTAAGGCTGTTAAAAAATTTAATAGTGATTTAATCATGCATATAAGTGTTCTAAGGATGTCAAAAAGCTTTATAGTGATTATATCCTACATATATCTGTTACAAGGCAGCCAAAAAAAATTATAGTGAATCAATCATACATATATGTGTTCTAAGGCTGTCAAAAAAAATTCATAGAGATTCAATCTTGCATATATGTGTTCAAAGGCTGTCAAAAAAAATTCATGATGATTCAATACTGCAGATATGTGTTCAAAGGTTGTCCAAAAAAAATTATATTGATTGAATCATGCATATATGTGTTCTAATGCTGTCAAAAAAAAATTTAGTGATTCTATCATGCATATATGTGTTACATGGCTGTCAAAAAAATTTCATAGTGATTCAATCCTGCATATATGTGTTCTAAGGCTGTCAAAAAAATTTCATAGTGGTTATATTATACATATATATGTTTTAAGACGTTCAACAAAAAATTGTAATGATTCAATCATGCATATGTGTTCTAAGGTTGTCAAAAAAAAATCATAGTCATTTAATCATGCATATATGTGTTCTAAGTTTGTCAATCAAATTTAATTATGATTGAATCATGCATATAAGTGTTCTAAGTTTGTCAAAAAAATCTATAGTGATACAATCATGCATATATGTGTTCTAAGGCAGTCAAAAAAAAATCATAGTGATTCAATAATGCATATATGTATTCTAAAGCTGTCAAAAAAATTTATATCTTGCATGTATGTATTCTAAGGCTCTCAAAAAAATTATAGTGACTCAATCTTGCATATATGTGTTCAAAGGCTATCAAAAAAAACCACAGAGATGATTGAATCACTAAGAACTTTTTTTTGACAATGATATAACTTATATATGCATGATTGATTTAGAATGATTTTTTTTGAATAGCCTTAGAACACATGTATGCCCGATTGAGTCACCATAAAATTTTTTTCATAGCCTTTGAACACAAATATGCATGATTGAATCACTATAGTTTTTTTGATAGCATTAGATCACAAATATGCATGATTGAATAACTATAAATTTTTTTTGACAACCTTATAACACGTATATGCATGATTGAATTACAATAAAATATTTTTGACAACCTTAGAACATATATACGCAAGATTGAATCACTATGAAATTTTTTTGACAGCCATATAACACATATATGCATGATTGAATCACTATCAATTTTTTTTGACAACCTTAGAACACATATATGCATGATTCATTCACTATAAAATTTTTTTGCCAGCATTAGAACACATGTACGCATCATTGAATCACTATAATATTTTTTTGACAAGCTTAGAACACATATATGGATTATTAAATCACTATAAAACATTTTTGATAGCTTTAGAACACAAATATGCAAGATTGAGACACTCTGAATTTTTTTTGACAGCCTTAAAACAACTATATGCATGATAGAATCACTATAAAATTTTTTATAGTATTGGAACTCATATATGCATGATTGAACCACTATGAATTTTTTTTGACAGCCTTCGAACACATATATGCTAGATTGAGACACTTTGAAATTTGTTTGACAGCCATAAAACAACTATATGCATGATTGAATCACTATGATTTTTTTATAGTATTGGAACACATATAAGCATTATTGAATCACATTAAATTTTTTTTTGAGAACTTTAGAACACATATATGCTTCATTGAATCACTATAATTTTTTTTGACAGCCTTAAAACACATATATGCATGGTTGAGTCACTATGATTTTTTTTTGACAGGCTTAAAACATATATATATATATATATATATATATATATATATATATATATATATATATATATATATATATATATATATGATTAAATCACTATAAGTTTTTTTTGACAACCTTAAAACACATATATGCAAGATTGAATCACTATGAATTTTTTTGAGAGCCTTATAACACAAATATGCATGATTGAATCACTATGAATTTTTTTTGACTGCCTTAGAATACATATATGCTTGATTGAATCACTATAATTTTTTTTTGACAACCTTGGAAAAATATATGGATGATTAAATCACTATAAATTTTTTTTGATAACATTAGAACACATATATCCACGATTGAATCACTATATATTTTTTTTGACAACCATAGAACACATGTATGCAGGATTGAATCACTATTAATTTTTTTGACAACCTTAGAACACATATATGCATGATTGAATCACTATGTAATTTTTTTGACAGCCTTAAAACTCATATATGCTTGATTGAATAACTATAAAATTTATTTCACAATGTTAGAATACATATATGCATGATTAAATCATTATAATTTTTTTTTGCCAGCCTTAGAACACATATATGCATGATTGAATCACTAAGATTTTTTTTGACAACGTTAGAACTTATATATGCATGATTGAATTAGAATAAATTTTTTTGGATAGCCTTAGAGCACGTGTATGCTCGATTGAGTCACCTTGAAATTTTGTTCACAGCCATAGAACATAAACATGCATGATTGAATCACTATAATTTTTTTGATAGCATTACAACACAAATATGCATGATTGAATAACTATAAATTTTTTTTTGACAATCTTAGAACACATATATGCATGATTGAATCACAATAAAATATTTTTGACACCCTTAGAACACAAATACGCAAGATTGAATCACTATAAATTTTTTTTGACAGCCATATAACACATATATGCATGATTGAATCACTATGAATTTTTTTTGACAACCTTAGAACTCATATATCCATCATTGAATCACTATTTTTTTTTCAGCATTAGAACACATGTACGCATGATTGAATCACTATAATATTTTTTTGACAAGCTTAGAACATATATATGGATGATTAAATCACTACAAAACATTTTCGACAGCTTTATAACACATATATGCAAGATTGAGACACTATGAATTTTTTTTGACAGCCATAAAACGACTATATGCATGATTGAATCATTATGAATTTTTTTATAGTATTGGAACTCATATATGCATGATTGAATCACATTAAAATATTTTTTCTGAACCTTAGAAGACATATATGCTTGATTGAATTAGTATATATTTTTTTGACAGCTTTAGAACACATATATGCATGGTTGAGTCACTATGAAATTTTTTGAGAGACTTAAAATACATATATGCATGATTGAATCACTATAATTTTTTTTGACAACCTTAGAACATATATATGCATGATTGAATCACTATATGTTTTTTTTCACAACCTTAGAACAAATATATCCATGATTGAATCACTACAAAATGTTTTTGACAACCTTAGAACACATATATGTATGATTGAATCACTATGAAATTTCTTTGAAAGCCTTAGAATACATATATGCATCATTGAATCACTATAAATTTTTTTTGACAACCTTAGACACATATATGCATGATTAAACCAATATAATTTTTTTTTACGGCCTTAGAACACATATATGCAGGATTGAATCACTTTAAAAATATTTTGATAGCCATAGAACACATGTTTGCATGATTGAATCACTATTAACTTTTTTTGACAATCTTAGAACACATATTTGCATGATTGAATCACTATAAATTTTTTTTGACACCCTTAAAACTCTTATATGCTTGATTGAATAACTATGAAATTATTTTCACAATGTTAGAATACATATATGCATGATTAAATCACTATGAAGTTTTTCTGCCAGCCTTAGAACAAATATATGCAACATTGAATCACAATGAGATTTTTTGGACAACCTTAGAACACATATATACATGGTTTAATCAATATGATTTTTTTTGACAACCTTTGAACACATATATGCATGATTGAATCACCATGAATTTTTTTTGACATCATTAGAACGATATATGCATGATTGAATCACTATAATTTTTTTTGATAACCTTAGAACACATATATGCAAGATTGAATCACTATAAAATTTTTTTGACAACCTAAGAACACATATGCCTGATTGACTTACTATAATTTTTTTTTGACAACCTTAGAACACATAGATGCAAGATTGTATCACTATAAAAATTTTTTGACAGCATTAGAACAAATATATGCATGATTTAATCACTAGAAATGTTTTTTGACAACCTCAAAACACATACATGCATGATTAAATCACTGTAAATTTTTTTTGACAGCCTCATAACACATATATGCAACATTGAATCTCTGTGAAATTTTTTTGAAAGCCTTAGAACACATACATGCATGATTAAATCACTGTGATTTTTTTTGACAACCTTAAAACACATATATGCATGATTGAATCACCATAAAATTTTTTTTATAGACTTAGAACACATATATGCATGATTGAATCACTATAATTTTTTTGACAGCCTGAGAATACATATATGAAAGATTGATTCAAAATGAATTTTTTTAGAGAGCCATAGAAAACATATATGCAAGATTGAAATTTTTTTGATAGCCGTAGAACACATATACACTTGATTGAATCACTACAATTTTTTTTGACATCATTAGAAAAAATCTATGAATGATTGAATCACTATAAAGTTTTTTGACAGCCTTAAAACACATATATGCATGATTGAATCACTATAATTTTTTGACAGCCTTAGAACACATATATGCAAGATTGAATCACTAAGATTTTTTTTTGACAACCATAGACACATATATGCATGATTAAATCACAATAAATTTTTTTGACATCTCTAGAACACATATATGTATGATTGAATCACTATAATTTTTTTTTGACAACCTTAGAACACATATATACAAAGATTGAATGACTATGATTTTTTTTGAAAGCCTTAGAACACTAATATGCATGATTGAATCACTATGAAACTTTTAGGACAACCTTAGAACACATATATGCATGATTGAATCACTATGATTTTTTTTGGACAATGTTAGATCACATATATGTGTGATTGAGTCACTACGATTTTTTTTGACAGCCTTAGAACACACATATGCATGATTGAACAACCATTTTTTTTTGAAAGTCTTAGAACACACATATCCAAGATTAAATCACCATTTTTTTTTGACAGCCTTAGAACACATATATGCATGATTGAATCACTATGATTTTTTTTTGACATCCTTAGAACACATATATGCATGATTAAATCACTATAAGATTTTTTTGACTACCTAAGAACACACATATAACTGATTGACTCACTATGAAATTTTTTTCATAGCATTCGAATAAGTATATGCATGATTGGATCACTATAAAATTTTTTGACAACCATAGAATACATATATGCAAAGATTGAATCACTATAAATTTTTTTGACAGCCTTAGAACACGTATATGCATGATTTAATCACTGAGATTTTTTTTTGACAAATTTAGAACACATATATGCATGATTGAATCACTATGATTTTTTTTTGACAATTTTAGAACATATATATGTATGTGTGAGTCACTATGATTTTTTTTTGACATCCTTAGAACACACATATGCATGATTGAATGACTATGGAATTTTTTTGAAAGCCTTAGAACACATATATACATGATTTAATCACTATAATTTTTTTTACAGCATTAGAACACATATATGTTTAATTGAGTCACCATAATTTTTTTTTGAAAACGTTAGAACACATATATGTAAGATTGAATCACTATAAATTTTGTTTGACAGCCTTATAACACATATATGCAAGATTGAATTAGTATGATTTTTTTTTTGACAAACTTAGAACACATATATGCATGAATGAGCCATATTGATCTTTTTTGGACAGCATAGAAAACATATATGCATGATTGAATCACTATAAGTTTTTTTTTCACAACCTTAGAACAGATATATGCATGATTGTATCACTACAAATTTTTTTTGACAGCCTTAGAACACATATATGCATGATTGAATCACTATGAAATTTCTTTGACAGTCTTAGAATACATACATGCATGATTGAATCACTATGAATTTTTTTTGACAACCTTAGACACATATATGCATGATTAAATCACTATAAATTTTTTTTTACAGTCTTAGAAAACATATATGCAGGATTGAATCACTTTAAAAATATTTTTATAGCCATTGAATACATATATGCATGATTGAATCACTATTAACTTTTTTTGACAACCTTAGAACACATATTTGCATGATTGAATCACTAAGAATTTTTTTTGACACACTTAAAACTCGTATATGCTTGATTGAATAACTATGATTTTTTTTTGCAATGTTAGATTACATATATGCATGATTAAATCACTATAAAATTTTTTTCCACCCTTAGAACAGATATATGCAACATTGAATCACTATGAGATTTTTTGAACAACCTTAGAACACATATATGCATGGTTTAATCACTATGATTTTTTTTATAACCTTTGAACACATATATGCATAATTGAATCACCATGAATTCTTTTTTACAACATTAGAACACATATATGCATGATTGAATCACTATAATCTTTTTGATAACCTTGGAACACATATAATCAAGATTGAATCACTATAATTTTTTTTGACAACCCAAGAACACATATATGCCTGATTGACTTACTATGAGTTTTTTTTGACAACCTTAGAACACATATATACAAGATTGTATCGCTATAAAATTTTTTTGACAGCATTAGAACAAATATATGCTTGATTGAATCACTAGAAATGTTTTTTGACAACATCAGAACACATACATGCATGATTAAATCACTATAAATTTTTTTGACAGCCTCAGAACACATATATGCAATATTGAATCACTGTGAAATTTTTTCGAAAGGCTCAGAAGAGATACATGCATGATTGAATCACTGTGATTTTTTTGTGATAGCCTTAGAACACATATATAAATGATTGAAATTTTTTGGACAGCCTTATACCATATATATGCATGATTGAATCACTATGATTTTTTTTTGACAACCTTAGAACACAAATATGCATGATTGAATCACCATAATTTTTTTTTATAGACTTAGAACACATATATGCATGATTGAATCACTAAGATTTTTTTTTGACAGCCTTAGAATACATATATGCAAGATTGAATCAAAATAAATTTTTTTAAGCCATAGAATACATATTTGCAAGATTGAATTTTTTTTGATAGCCTTAGAACACATATACGCTTGATTGAATCACTATAAATTTGTTTTGACAGCATTAGAACACATCTATGAATGATTGAATCACTATAATTTTTTTTGACAACTTTATTATGCATATATGCATGATTGAATCACTATGAATTTTTTTAATAACCTTTAAACACATATATTAATGATTGAATTACTATAAATTTTTTTGACAGCCTAAGAACACATATATGCATGATTGAATCACTATGATTTTTTTTGACAACCTTAGACACATGTATGCATGATTAAATCACTATAAATTTTTTTGACATCCGTAGAACATATATATGAATGATTGAATCACTATAATTTTTTTTGACAACCTTAGAACACATATATACAAAGATTGAATCTCTAAGAATTTTTTTTGAAAGCCTTAGAATACTAATATGCATGATTGAATCACAATGAAATTTTTAGGACAACCTTAGAACACATATATGCATCATTGAATCACTATGAATTTTTTTGGACAATGTTAAAACACATATATGTATGATTGCGTCACTATGAATTTTTTTTGACAGCATTAGAACACACATATACATGATTGAATGACCATTTTTTTTTTGAAAGTCTTAGAACACACATATGCATGATTGAATCACCAATTTTTTTTTTGACAGCCTTAGAAAAGATATATACATGATTGAATCACTGTAAATTTTTTTTGACAACCTTAGAATATGTATATGCAAAGATTGAATCACTATAATTTCTTTTGACAGCCTTAGAACACGTATATGCATGATTGAATCACTGTGATTTTTTTTTGACAACCTTAGAACACATATATGCATGATTGAATCACTATGATTTTTTTTGACAATTTTAGAACATATATATATGTATGATTGAGTCACTATGAACTTTTTTTGACATCTTTAGAACACACATATGCATGCTTGAATGACTGGAATTTTTTTGAAAGCCTTAGAACACATATATACATGATTGAATCACTATAAATTTTTTTACAGCATTAGAACACATATATGTTTGATTGAGTCACCATAAATTTTTTTTGACAACTTTAGAACACATATATGCAAGATTGAATCACTATAAATTTTTTTTGACAGCCTTAGAACACATATATACAAGATTGAATTACAATGAATTTTTTTTTGACAAATTTAGAACACATATATGCATGAATGAACCATAATGATTTTTTTTTTACAGCTATAGAACACATATATGGATGTTTGAATCATAATGAATTTTTTTTGATAGGCTTAGATCACATATATGCATGATTAAATGACAATATATTTTTTTTTGACAACCTTAGAACATATAGGTGCCTAATTGAATCACTATAATCTTTTTTGACAGCATTAGAACATATACATACATGATTCAATCACTGTGATTTTTTTTGATAGCCATAGAACTCATATATGCATGATTGAATCACTATGAATTTTTTTTGACAACATTAAAACACATCTATGAATGATTGAATCACTATAATTTTTTTTTCACAACCCTAGAACACATATATGCATGATTAAATTACTAACTTTTTTTTTGACAGCCTTAGAACAAATGTAAGCATGATTGAATTACTATGAAATTTTTGTAACAACCATAGAATACATGTATGCATGATTGAATCATTATGATTTTTTTTAAAAGCTTTAGAACATATATGCATGATTAAATCACTATACAATTTTTTTGACAACTTTAAAACACATATATGCATGATTGAATCAATATAACTTTTTTTTGACAGCCTTAGAACACATATATGCATGATTGAGTCACTATGAATTTTTTTTGACAGCCTTAGAACACATATATGCATGATTGAATCGCTATGATTTTTTTTGCCAACCTTATAACATATATTTGCATGATAGAAACACTATAAAGCTTTTTGACATCCTTTGAACACATATGCATGCTTAAATCACTATGATTTTTTTTTGATAGTCTTAGAACACATATATGCATGATTGAATCATAATGAATTTTTTTTGGCAACGTTAGAACATAAATATGCATGATTGAATCAAAATGATTTTTTTTTACAGTCATAGAACACATATATGCATGATTGAATCACTATGAAATTTTTCTGATTGCCTTAGAACTTATTTATGCACGATTGAGTCTCTATGAATTTTTTTTGACAGCGTTAGAACACATATATGCAAGATTGAATCACTATAATTCTTTTTTTGACAGCATTAGAACACATATATGCATGATTGAATCACTATAAATTTTTTTTGAAAACCTTATAACACATATATACAAGATTAAATCACTACAATTTTTTTTTGACAGTCTTAGAACACATATATTAGTGATTGAGTCACAATGAAATTTTTTTGAAAGCCTTAGAACACATATATGCAAGATTGAATCACTATGAGTTTTTTTTTGAGAACTTTAGAACACATATATGCATGATTGAATCACTATGAATTTTTTTGATAACATTAGAACAAATATATACACAATTGAGTCACTGTAATTTTTTTGACAGCCTTAAAACATATATATGCATGACTGAATCACTATAAATTTTTTTGACAACATTAGAACATATATATGCATGATTGAATCACTATAATTTTTTTTGATAACCTTGGCGCACATATATGCAAGATTGAATCATGGTGAATTTTTTGTGACAAACTTGAAACACATGCATGCAGGATTGAATCATTCAGAATTTTTTTCGACATTATTAGAACACATATATGCATGAATGAATCACTATGAATTTTGTTTGACAACCTTAGAACACATATATGCATGATTGAATGACTATGAATTTTTTCTGACAGCCTTGGAACACATATAAGCATAATTGAATCATAATGAATTTTTTTTGGCAACGTTAGAATACAAATATACATGATTGAATCAGAATGAATTTTTTTTGACAGTCTTAGAACACATATATGCATCATTGAGTCTCTATGAATTTTTTTTGACAGACTTTGAACACATATATGCATGATTGAATCACTATAATTTTTTTTGACTACCATATAACACATATATACAAGATTGAATCACTATGAATTTTTTTTGACAGTCTTGGAACACATATATTAAGGGTTGAGTCACTATGAAATTTTTTTGACAGCGTTAGAACACATATAGGCATGATTGAATCACTATGAATTTTTTTTTGACAACCTTAGAATACATATATGCAAAGATTGAATCACTATAAATTTTTTTTGACAGCCTTAGAACATGTATATGCATGATTGAATCACTGTGATTTTTTTTGACAACCTTAGAACACATATATGCATGATTGAATCACTATGATTTTTTTTTGACAATTTTTGAACATATATATATGTATGATTGAGTCACTATGAATTTTTTTTGACATCCTTAGAACACACATATGCATGATTGAATGACTGGAATTTTTTTGAAAGCCTTAGAACACATATATACATGATTGAATCACTATAAATTTTTTTTACAGCATTAGAACACATATATGCATGAATGAATCACTATGAATTTTGTTTGACAACCTTAGAACACATATATGCATGATTGAATGACTATGAATTTTTTTTGACAGCATTGGAACACATATTAGTATAATTGATTCATAATGAAATTTTTTTGGCAACGTTAGAATACAAATATACATGATTAAATCAGAATGAATTTTTTTTGACAGTCTTAGAACACATATATGCATCATTGAGTCTCTATGAATTTTTTTTGACAGACTTTGAACACATATATGCATGATTGAATCACTATAAATTTTTTTGACTACCATATAACACATATATACAAGATTGAATCACTATGAATTTTTTTTGGCAGTCTTGGAACACATATATTAAGGGTTGAGTCACTATGAAATTTTTTTGACAGCGTTAGAACACATATAGGCATGATTGAATCACTATGAATTTTTTTTTTACAACCTTAGAATACATATATGCAAAGATTGAATCACTATAAATTTTTTTTGACAGCCTTAGAACATGTATATGCATGATTGAATCACTGTGATTTTTTTTGACAACCTTAGAACACATATATGCATGATTGAATCACTATGATTTTTTTTTGACAATTTTAGAACATATATATATGTATGATTGAGTCACTATGAATTTTTTTTGACATCCTTATAACACACATATGCATGATTGAATGACTGGAATTTTTTTGAAAGCCTTAGAACACATATATACATGATTGAATCACTATAAAATTTTTTTACAGCATTAGAACACATATATGTTTGATTGAGTCACCCTAACTTTTTTTTGACAACCTTAGAACACATATATGCAAGATTGAATCACTATAATTTTTTTTTGACTGCCTTAGAACACATATATGCAAGATTGAATTACTATGAATTTTTTTTGACAAACTTAGAATACATATTTACATAAATGAACCGTAATGATTTTATTTTGACAGCCATAGAACACATATATGCATGATTGAATCATAATAAATTTTTTGTGATAGCCTTAGACCACATATATGAATGATTAAATGACAATAAATTTTTTTAACAACCTTAGAACACATAGATGCTTGATTGAATCACTACAATCATTTTTGACCGCATTAGAACATACACATGCATGATTCAATCACTGTGATTTTTTTTTGACAGCCTTAGAACTCATATATTCATGATTGAATCACTATGAATTTTTTTTACTGCATTAAAACACATTTATGAATGATTGAATCACTATGAATTTTTTTTGACAGTCTTGGAACACATATATTAAGGGTTGAGTCACTATGAAATTTTTTTGACAACGTTAGAACACATATAGGCATGATTGAATCACTATGAATTTTTTTTGACAACCTTAGAATACATATATGCAAAGATTGAATCACTATAAATTTTTTTTGACAGCCTTAGAACATGTATATGCATGATTGAATCACTGTGATTTTTTTTTGACAACCTTAGAACATATATATGCATGATTGAATCACTATGATTTTTTTGACAATTTTAGAACATATATATATGTATGATTCAGTCACTATGAATTTTTTTTGACATCCTTAGAACACACATATGCATGATTGAATGACTGGAATTTTTTTGAAAGCCTTAGAACACATATATACATGATTGAATCACTATAAATTTTTTTTACAGCATTAGAACACATATATGTTTGATTGAGTCACCCTAACTTTTTTTTGACAACCTCAGAACACATATATGCAAGATTGAATCACTATAATTTTTTTTTGACTGCCTTAGAACACATATATGCAAGATTGAATTACTATGAATTTTTTTTGACAAACTTAGAATACATATTTGCATAAATGAACCGTAATGATTTTATTTTGACAGCCATAGAACACATATATGCATGATTGAATCATAATAAATTTTTTGTGATAGCCTTAGACCACATATATGAATGATTAAATGACAATAAATTTTTTTAACAACCTTAGAACACATAGATGCTTGATTGAATCACTATAATCATTTTTGACCGCATTAGAACATACACATGCATGATTCAATCACTGTGATTTTTTTTTGACAGCCTTAGAACTCATATATTCATGATTGAATCACTATGAATTTTTTTTACTGCATTAAAACACATTTATGAATGATTGAATCACTCTAATTTTTTTTTCACAACCCTAGAACACATTTATACTTGATTAAATCACTAACTTTTTTTTGATAGCCTTAGAACAAATGTAAGCATGATTGAATTACTATGAAAGTTTTGTAACAACCATAGAATACATGTATGCATGATTGAATCATTTTGATTTTTTTTATAATCTTTAGAACTTATATGCATGATAGAATCACTATAAATTTTTTGATAGCTATAGAACACATATATGCAACATTGAATCACTAATTTTTTTTTGACAGCCTTAGGACACATATACTCAAGATCAAATCACTAAGAATTTTTTTTGACAGCCATATAACACATATATGCAATATTGAATCAGTATGAAATTTTTTTGACAACCTTAGAACACATATATGCATGATTGAATCACTATAAATTTATTTTGCCAGCATTAGAACACATGTACGCATGATTGAATGACCGTGATTTTTTTTAAAACCTGAGAACACATATATGCATGATTGAATCACAATAACTTTTTTTTGACAACATTAGAAAACATATATGCATGATTGAATCACCATAAAAAACTTTTAACAGCCTTAGAGCACATATATGCAAGATTGAATTACTATGATTTTTTTTGACAAAGTTAGAACACTTATATGCATAGATGAACGATAATGATTTTTTTTGACAGCTATAGAACACATATATGCATGATTGAATCACAATGATTTTTTTTGATAGGCTTAGATCACATATATGCATGGTTAAATGACAATAAATTTTTTTTGACAACCTTAGAACACAAAGATGCCTGATTGAATAACTATAATCTTTTTTGATAGCATAAAAACATATACATACATGATTCAATAACTGTGATTTTTTTTATAGCCATAGAACTCATATATGCATGATTGAATCACTATGAATTTTTTCGACAACATTAGAACACATCTATGAATGATTGTATCACTATAATTTTTTTTTCACAACCCTAGAACACATATATGCATGATTAAATCACTATTTTTTTGACCGCCTTAGAACACATGTATGCATGATTGAATTACTATGAAATTTTTGAAACAACCATAGAATACATATATGCTTGATTTAATCAATATGGTTTTTTTTGAAAAGCTTTAGAACATTATGCATGATTGAATCTTTATAAAATATTTTTGACAGCTATAGAACACATATATGCAACGTTAAATCACTATAAATTTTTTTTGACAGCCTTAGAACATATATATGCATGATTGAATCACTATAAATGTTTTTTGGCAACCTTAGAACATGTATATGCAAATATTGAATCACAATGAAATTTTTTTGAAAGCCTTAGAACACAAATATGCATGATTGATTCACTATGAAATTTTTTTGACAACATTAGAACACACATATGCATGATTGAATGACTGAATTTTTTTTAAAGCCTGAGAACACATATATGCTTGATTGACTCACTATAAATTTTTTTTGACAACATTAGAACACATATATGCATAATTTAATCACCATAAAATTTTTTTGACACCCTTAGAACAAATATACGCAAGATTCAATTACTTTGAGATTTTTTGGACAGCCTTAGAACACATATAAGCATGGTTGAATCACTATGATTTTTTTTTGACATCCTTTGAACACATATATGCATGATTGAATCACCTTGAATTTTTTTTGAAAGCATTAGAACACATATATGCATGATTGAATCACTATAATTTTTTTTGACAACCTTAGAATACATATATGAATGATTGAATCACTCTAAATTTTCTTTGACAACCTAAGAACACATATATGCATGATTGACTCACTATGAAAGTTTTTTGACAACCTTAGAACATATATATGCAGGATTGTATGACTATGATTTTTTTTGATAACATTAGAACAAATATATGCATGATTAAATCACTAGATTTTTTTTTGACAACCTCAGAACACATACATTCATGTTTGAATCACTATAAATTTTTTTTACAGCCTCAGAACACATATATGCAACATTGAATCATTGTACATTTTTTTTGAAAGCCTCAGAACATATACATGCAGATTGAATCACTGTGAATTTTTTTTGATAGCCTTAGAACATTTATATAAATGATTGAATTTTTTTGGACAGCCTTATACCACATATATGCATGATTGAATCACTATGAGTTTTTTTTTACAACCTTAGAACATATATATGCATGCTTGAATCACCATAAATTTTTTTTATAGCCTTAGAACACATATATGCTTGATTGAATCACTATGATTTTTTTTTATAGCCTTAGAATACATATATGCAAGATTGAATCACTATGAAATTTTCGAGAGCCATAAAATACATATATGCAAGATTGAATTTTTTTATAGCCTTAGAGCACATATACGCTTGATTGAATCACTACAATTTTTTTTTGACAGCACTAGAACACATCTATGAATGATTGAATCACTATAAATTTTTTTTGACAACCTTATTACACATGTATGCATGATTGTGTCACTATAAATGTTTGTTTCTGCATTAGAACATATATATGCATGTTTCAATCACTATGAGTTTTTTTGACAGCCTCAGAACACATATATGCATTGTTGAATCAGTATGAAATTTTTTTGACAGCCTTAGAACACATATATGCATAATTGAATCACTACAAATTTTTTTTGACAACATTAGAACACATGTATACATGATTGAGTCACTATAATTTTTTTTTGACAACCTTAGGACACATATATGCATGATTGAATCACTATGAATTTTTTTTGACAGCCTTACAACACATATATGCATGATTGAACAACTATGAACTTTTTTTGACATTAGAACACATATATGCGTGATTGTGTCAGTACAATTTTTTTTTTACTGCATTAGAACATATATATGTATGATTCAATCACTATGAGTTTTTTTGACAGCCTTATAACACATATATGCGTGATTGAATCACTGTGAAATTTTTTCGACAGCCTTAGAACACATATATGCATGATTGAATCACTTTAAAAATATTTTGATAGCCATAGAACACATATATGCATGATTGAATCACTATTAACTTTTTTTGACAACATTAGAACACATGTATGCATGATTGAGTCACTATAATTTTTTTTGACAACCTTTGGATGCATATATGCATGATTGAATCACTATGATTTTTTTTTTGACAGCCTTAGATCACATATACGCATGATTGAATCTCTATGAATTTTTTTAACATACATAGAACACATATATATTCATGAATGAATCACTATGAATTTTTTTTGACAACCTTAGAACATATATATCTTTGATTGAATCATAATGAATTTTTTTTGACAGCTTAAGAACATATGTATGCATGATTGAATCATAGTGAATTTTTTTTGACATCCTTAGAATACATATATGCATGATTGAATCACTATGATTTCTTTTTGATAGCATTAAAACATATATATGCATGATTGAATCACTATGATTTTTTTTTTGACAATATTAGAACACATATGTGTATTATTGAATCACTATAAATTTTTTTTAACAACCTTAGGACACATATATGCAAGATTGAATGACTATGAATTTTTTTCTGACAAGAATAGAACACATATATGCAAGATTGAATCACTATAAATTTTTTTTGACAACCATAGAACACATATATGCAAGATTGAATCACTATGAATTTTTTTTGATAGTTTTAGAAAACATACATGCATGATTGAATCACTATTAAATTTTTTTGACAACGTTAGAACACATATATGAAAGATTGAATCAATATGATTTATTTTGGACAGACTTAGAACACATATATGAATGATTGAGTCACTATGAATGTTTTTTGACAACCATAGAACACATATATTCCAGATTAAATAAGTAAGATTTTTTTTTGACAATATTAGAACACAAATATGCATGATTGAATCACTATAATTTTATTTTGACAATCTTAGAACACATATATGCAAGATTGAATGACTATGATTTTTTTTGACACCCTTAGGACACATATCTGCAAGATTGAATCCATATTAATTTTTTTGGACATCCTTACAACACATATATGAATGATTGAATCTCTATGATTTTTTTTTGACAACAATAGAACACATATATGGATGATTGAATCACTATTATTTTTTTTTGACAATGTTAGAACACATATATGCATGAATGAGCACTATAATTTTTTTTGATAGCCTTAGAACATATATATGCAGGATTGAATCACTATGAAATTTTTTTGACAACACTCGAACACATGTATGCATGATTGAGACACTATAATTTTTTTTTGACTGCATTAGAACATATATATGCATGATTCAATCACTACGAGTTTTTTTGGCAGCCTTAGAACACATATATGCATGATATAATCACTATAAATTTTTTTTGACATCCTTAGAACACATATTTGCATGATTGAATCACTATAAATTTTTTTTGACATCCTTAGAACACATGTATGCATGATTGAGTCACTATAATTTTTTTGACAACCTTTGGACACATATATGCATGATTGAATCACTCTGAATTTTTTTTAACAGCCTTAGAACACATATATGCATGATTGAATCACTATGAATTTTTTTTGACAACCTAAGACACATATATGCCTCATTGAATCACTGTAAATGTTTTTTGACAGCCTTAGAACACATATGCATGATTGTATTACTATAATTTTTTTTTAACAACCATAGAACACATATATGTGTGATTGAATCATTGTAATTTTTTTTGACAACCTTAGAACACATATACATGATTGAATCACTATGAAATATTTTTGACAGTGTTAGAAAACATATATACAAGATTGAATCATTATGAATTTTTTTTACAGCCTCAGAACACATATATGCATGATTGAATCACTATGAATTTTTTTTGGCAGTAGTAGAACACATATATGCATGATTAAATCACTATAATTTTTTTTTGACAACTTTAAAATACATATATGCATGATTGAATCAATATAAATATATTTTTACAGCCATAGAACACATATATGCATGATTTTGTCACTATGAAAATTGTTTGACTGCCTTACAACACATATATATGCATGATTGAATCGCTGCGATTTTTTTTTGCCAGCCTTATAACATATATTTGCATGATAGATACACTATAAAGATTTTTGACATCCATTGAACACATATATGCATGCTTAAATCACTATGATTTTTTTTTTATTATCTTAGAACACATATATGCATGAATGAATCATACTGATTTTTTTTTGGCAACGTTAGAACATAAATATGCATGATTGAATCAAAATGATTTTTTTTGACAGCCATAGAACACATATATGCATGATTGAATAACTATGAATTTTTTCTGATTGCCTTAGAACACAGTTATGCACGATTGAGTCTCTATGAAAATTTTTTGACAGCCTTAGAACACATATATGCAAGATTGAATCACTATAATTCTTTTTTTGACAGCATTAGAACACATACATGCATGATTGAATCACTATAATTTTTTTGAAAATCTTATAACACATATATACAAGATTGAATCACTATATATTTTTTTTGACAGTCTTAGAACACATATATTAATGATTGAGTCACAATGAATTTTTTTTGACAGCCTTAGAACACATATATGCAAGATTGAGTCACTATGATTTTTTTTTGGGCACTTTAGAACACATATATGCATGATTGAATCAATATGATTTTTTTTTGATAATGTTTGAACAAATATATACATGATTGAGTCACTATGAAATTTTTTTGACCGCCTTAGAAGTCATATATTTGTGATTGAATCACTATGTAATTTTTTTGACAGCCTAAAAACATATATATGCATGACTGAATCACTATAATTTTTTTTGACAGCATTAGAACATATATATACATGATTGAATCACTATAAATTTTTTTTAACAACCTTGGAGCACATATATGCAAGATTGAATCATGGTGAATTTTTTTTGACAGACTTAGAAGACATGCATGCAGGATTGAATCACTCTGAAATGTTTTGGACATCATTAGAACACATATATGTTTGATTGAATCACTATGACTTTTGTTTGACAACCTTAGAACACATATATGCATGATTGAATGACTATGAATTTTTTTTTGATAGCCTTAGAACACATATATGCATAATTGAATCATAATGAAATTTTTTTGGCAATGTTAGAATACAAACATGCATGATTGAATCAGAATGAATTTTTTTTGACAGTCTTATTACAGATATATGCATGATTGAATCACTATGAAATTTTTTTGATTGCTTTAGAATGCATTTATGCATGATTGAGTCTCTATAAAAAATTTTTGACAGCCTTTGAACACATATATGTATGATTGAATCACTATAATTTTTTTTTTATTACCATATAACACATATATACAAGATTGAATCACTATGAAATTTTTTGCCAGTCTTGGAACACATACATTAAGGATTGAGTCACTATTAATTTTTTTCAACATCCTTAGAACACATCTATGCATGCTTGAATCACTATGAAATTATTTTGACAGCCTTAGAACACATATATGCATGATTGAATCACTATGAAATTTTTTTGACATCATTAGAACAAATATATGCATGATTGAGTCACTATGAAATTTTTTTGACTGCCTTAGAACTCATATATTATGATTGAATCACTGTAATTTTTTTGACAACCTTAAAACATATATATGCATGATTGAATCGCTATAAATTTTTTTTGATAGCATTAGAACATATATATGCAAGATTAAATCACGAAAACTTTTTTTTGACAACCTTAGAGCTCACATATGCAAGATTGAATCACGGTGATATTTTTTTGCAGACTTATTACACATGCATGCATGATTGAATCACACTAAATTTTTTTGGACATCATTAGAACCCATATATGCATGATTGAATCACTATGAAATTTGTTTGACAACCTTGGAATACATATATGCATGATTGAATGACTATGAATTTTTTTTGACAGCCCTAGAATACATATATGCATGATTGAATCACTATGAAATATTTTTGATAGCCTTCGAACATATATATGCATGATTGAATCACTATCAATTTTTTTTGACAATGTTAGAACACATATGTTCATGAGGTAATCACTATGATTTTTTTTTAGAGCCTTAGAACACATATATGCATGATTGGATGATATAAAATTTTTTTACTGCATTAAAATACTTATATGCGTGATTAAATCACTATAAATTTTTTTTGACAACCTTAAGGCACATATATACAAGATTGAATCACTATGATTTTTTTTAACAGCCTTAGGACACATATATGCTAGATTCAATCACTATGAAATTTTGTGGACAGCCTTAGAACACACATATGAATGACTGAATCACTATGAAATTTTGTGGACAGCCTTAGAACACACATATGAATGACTGAATCACTATGATTTTTTTTTGACAGCCTTAGAACACATATATGGATGATTGAATCACAATGAAATTTTTTTGACTGCCTTAGAACACATATATGCATGATTGAATCAAATTGAAATTTTTTGACAGCCTTACAACACATATATGCTTGATTGAATCATAATGATTTTTTTTACAACCTTAGAACATATATGTGCATGATTGAATCACTATAAATTTTTTTTGACAGCCTTAGAACACATATATGCATGATTGTATCACTATGAAGTTTTTTTGATAGCGTTAGAACATATACATGCATGATTGAATCACAATGATTTTTTTTTACACAATATTAGAACACATATTTGGTTTATTGAATCACTATAATTTTTTTTTCAACCTTAGGACACATTTATGCAAGACTGAATCATTATGATTTTTTTTTGACAACATTAGAACACATATATGCAAGATTGAATCACTATAAAGTTTTTTTGACAACCATAGAACAAATATATGCAAGATTGAATCACTATGCAATTTTTTTGACAGCCTTACAACACATATATGCATGATTGAATCACTATGAATTTTTTTGACAACCTTAGGACAGATATATGCATGATTGAATCACTATGATTTTTTTTTTACAACCTAAGACACATATATGCCTGATTAAATCATTGTAAAATTTTTTTGACAGCCTTAGAACAAATATATGCATGGTTGTATTACTACGAAGTTTTTTTTACAACCATTGAAGATATATATGCGTGATTTAATCATTGTAATTTTTTTTGACACTCTTAGAACACATATGCATGATTGAATCACTATGAAATATTTTTGACAGCGTTAGAAAACATATATACAAGATTGAATCACTATGAATTTTTTTTGACTGCCTTAGAACACATATATGCATGATTGAATCACCATGATTTTTTTTTGACAGCAGTAGAACATATATATGCATGATTGAATCACTATAATTTTTTTTTGACAACTTTAGAACACATATATGCATGTTTGAATCAATATAATTTTTTTTTTGACGGCCTTAGAGCACATATATGCATAATTGAGTCACTATGATTTTTTTTGACAGCCTTAGAACACATATATATATAAAATTTCATAGCACATGCCTGAATTCTCTATGCATTTAGGATAAAACATAATTTCAATGATTTATCTAAGTCAAGCACATTTTGGTCCTTGGTTCGATTACCCCTGTTAAAGGCGACAGGAACGGTCGAACCTCGTACCGACAGGTTGAGCCCCGTCCCATGGATTTCCCACTATTTTCAAAATGGAGGCGAGTATTTCAAAACAATTTTCCAAAACTCTGGTCAAGTTTGAATCGCGAAAGCAATTTTCCTCTCTCTCTCGCAAGGGAAGGGAAGACGAAAAATTTTGCGACGATAACAAATGGGCACCCTGTCAAGTCATTCGGGGTATGCCAACCGCTTGGACCAAGAGCTGGGGTCTAGCCCCCAAGCTGCCCATAGGAAAAGGGGGTATCGGGTGCCTTAGCACCCGGGGCCAAACTTTGGCGCCGAGGGGGAGGAGCAAGGCCCAGGTGGGGCCTGCTATAGATAGGGGCACCTAGCCCTGTCCCGCCCATAGGGCACCCCACTTGCAGCCCGACTACTGCCGGCTGCAGCGCTAGGCCAAGAACCACTACCCAGCCCACCCGGGTGCCCTAGCACCCGGCTAGGCCTAGAGCCCCGGAATGGCTCAGTTGGGCTAAATGCCAAAGGGGCTGTGCAAAGGCCCGCCAAGCGGGGTCTGGTTTGGCGATGACAAGACCCGGCTGGCCCTAACCATGACCCTGGTCTAAACCCTAGGGGTTCAGACCAGGTTGGCTTGCCCAGCCAACTCCCCCAAAGGGGGAGCGGCCAGCACACCCACCCCAACCGGGTGGGTCACAAGCCACCCGACTAGACCCAGGCCCTGTGGGCTCCGGTCTAGCTGGGCCAAAAGAGGCAGGGGCACACCAGAGTGTGCCCCACAGGTGCCTCTGGTCTAACCTAGACCAGGGCACAACTGAGCTCGCCCTTGCATCAAGGGCGCTCAAGAATTTGAGGCTTCACCCGTTTGGGTGATGCCAACCAGACTGCATGGTTTGGACCAGGCTGGTCCAGACCATGCAGTACAAAGGAGAGGGCTACATACTAGAGGTTTGTAGCCCCCTGGTCTGACCCTGCTAGGTCCAGACCAGGCGGAAAAAGGGGCCCAGCGCACCAGTTTTATGGTGCGCCAAACCCAAGCAACCTGAGTGCCTTGAGCACCCGTTTCTAAGGTGCTGCCTAGCACAACCAAGTCAGAGGGGAGGGGGCTACAGACGTGGGTCTGTACCCTCTGGTCTGACCCAGGTCACTGGTTGACCGGTGCCCCACCGAGTGGGTGCGCCAAACTGAACCCGGGTGCTCAAAGCACCCAGTTTGCCTAAAGGGGGTACAACGACCTGGGGGGGGGGGTCTACCCCACCCAGGTGGGTTCCAGCCATGGGTCTGGGTCCTCTCGTGGCCCAGACCAACTGGCCACTACACAAAAAGAAGGGCTGCAGCAGCTGCTCGGCTGGCTGTTGCAGCAAAACCCCCTAACACACCAAGGGGAGGGGAGCAGTCCATCCATTGGGCCCAGACTGACCGACCCATGGTCAGTCCGTGGCCTGGCTGCTGGGCTTGCAGCAAGCTAAAAGGGGCCAATGGGGCCCTCAAAACCCTGGGCTACCATGAAGGGGCCCAGTCTGACAAAAAACCAGCCCCTCAAAGGGGCGTTAGCCACCTTAAGGGAGGAAGCAACAAGGCAAAGAGAAAAAAAATTTAAAAGTATTAAGTGCCAAAGTTAGGACCAAACTTAGAAAGGGGAAAGCCAAAGGTTTCCCCAGCCTTTTGTGGGGTTCACCCAGCCACAGACCCACTGCACCATGTGTGCAACAAAAGTGGTTTGGGCCCATGCCCCAAACCGAAAGCATAAGGAAAAAAAAGCTTTAACCAAACAAAAATGGAAATACATGGGGAAGGACTCACCTTGGTGTTAGGGGCTAATGGAGGCTGCTGCACACACTCAAGAATGGGGAAGTGAAAGACGGTGGAGGGGGAAGAGAGGGGAAGAGGAGAGAGGGTGTCGACCCTCTCTCTCCTCTCTTCCTTCCACTTAAAAAGAAGGAGATGTAGATGGGTGGTGGGGAGTGAAGGAGGAGAGATGGGTGGTCTCCCTCTACCACGCCCCACCCTAGTGCTATAGGTCTACAAAGGGGGTCAAGGGTGGCCCCAACCACTCCTCTTGATTCAAGGAGAGTGGTTGGCCTTGACCTCTCAAGGCCAAGGTCAACCCCTTTCAAAAAAATCGATTTCCCCTCTTTTTTTTTTAAACCATTTCTTTTCTTTTCTTTTCTTTTTTTTTTTAAATGGTAGGGGCTACACCCTAAGGGGCGCCCAACCTACCCCCTTAAAATGTGGGCTGAGCCCACTAACTTTTCTAAATGCCTTTTTAAGGCCCATATCTATTTTATTTTAATCTTTTCAAAACTACCTTTAAAAAGGTGAGTCTTTTGGAAAAGGTATTTGAGTTTTAAAAAAAAAAATATCATGGGCTGAGGTGGGGCCCATGCCAACCACCTTCCCTAATGCCCAAAACCAACCCTTATTTAAAATATTTTGAAAACCCACTTCAAAGTTTTATAGATTTTGCAATTCACTTTATAAAAACCCAATTCACTTGCTATGTAAATGGTCATTTTTAAATTAATTTAAAAACTAAAATTTTAAATTACATTTCATGAATTAAAGTCTTAAATTTAATATTTTATATCTAGTTTTCCGATTCTGATGAATTTAAGCCTCGATATGACTCCTAATTACCGATATACCCTTTCTCGCAATTTTCATGAAATAACGAGAATTTTTTCTCATTTAGGCTCCAAATTCAGAGAGAACACAAATGAATATAGTATAAATCTAGTTTGCAATGGTCGAGGATCGATTCATCGTGGTTTGCCTTGAATCGCCTCGTAGCACGAATCTTCGCGATTCCAAACCTCGAAAAGCAAATATTCAGTAAATTTATGATAAATTCTCGCGTAAGACAAGAGAGTCTCAACACTGAAGTATATATCAAATAAAATTTCCTCAGAAATATAGTGGGTCTTATATCCTTCCCTCCTAAAAAGGGATTTGTCTGCGAAATCACGAACGCTAGGCCACAAAAAGATCAGGGTATTTCTCCCTCACACTGGCCTCTGACTCCCATGTGCATTCTTCGATGCCATGGTGTTGCCACCGTACCTTAACCAACAGAATGGTCTTGGTACGGAGAACTTGATCACGACGATCAACGATCTCAACAGGTTTCTTGGCTACAGTTAAGTCCTCTTGTACTTCGACATCTTTGTATCGGATGACATGTGATGGGTCCGGAATATACTTCCTCAACATCGACACGTGAAAAACATTATGAATTTGAGTATACTGCTGTGGTAGCTCAATCCGATAGGCTACTCCACAGATCCTCTCAAGGATCCTGAATGACCCAAAGTATCTAGGACTCAACTTTCCTTTCTTTGCGAAATGAAAGACGCTCTTCGTCGGTGATACTTTGCCTGAGTCTGTCCACAACCACCCATATCGCATCGTGCTTTCGCCTGGTTCGTGGTAGACCTACCACGAAATCCATCATGATATCTTCCCATTTCCACTGAGGAATCTCAATCCTCTGCATAGAACCACCGGGACGTTGGTGCTCAATCTTGATTTGCTGATAAGTCAAACACCTCGATACATACGCTGCGACTTCACGCTTCATCCCGTTCCACCAATACCTTCTTTGAAGATCCTTAAACATCTTAGTACCACCAGGGTGAACGGTGTACTTCGACAGATGTGCCTCATCAAGAATCTCTTTCTTCAACTCAGGGTCATTTGGCACCCAAAGTCAATCGTTCATGCGGATGCAACCGCTGTCAGCAATGCGAAAGACTGAGCCCTCTTCACGAGCTCGGTCGACAAACTTCTGATATTGAGCATTTTGCTTCTGCGCCTCGATAACCTTAGGCAAAAACTCTGATCGAATGGCCAACCCAGACAATCTGATCGTTCCGCCTCCAACGAAGAATGACTTCCAAGCTACGAAATCTTCGATCAATTTCTGGCTCCACACAAGACTAGCCAGAACACTGCTCGATTTGCGACTAAGTGCATTTGCCACGATGTTTGCCTTACCAGGGTGGTAAGACAACGTAAACTCATAATCCTTGATAAACGCGAGCCAATGACGCTGTCTCATATTCAATTTCTTCTGAGAAAATAAATACTTGAGACTCTTATGGTCAAAAAAGACCTCAAATGTATCTCCGTACAGATAGTGTCGCCAGGACTTCAAGGTGAACACCATAGCTGCTAACTCCAAGTCATGAGTCGGATAATTCCTTTTGTGAATCTTCAGCTGTCGCGAAGCATACACAATAACACGACTGTGCTGCATGAGTACGCATCCCAATCCTGTACCTGAGGCGTCTGTGTACACCACAAAACCACCTCTGCCCGAAGGTAAAGCTAACACCGGAGAGGTAGTCAGCTTCGTCTTCATGATCCAAAAACTCTCTTCGCAAGCATCAACTCACTCAAACTTGACTCCCTTACGCAAAAGCTTCGTCAATAGAAGCGCAATCTTGGAGAAGTCCTGAATGAAATGCCGGTAGTAACCAGCTAACCCGAAAAACTGCGGATGTCTGTAACAGACTGAGGCTGCTTCTAGTCCAACACTGCTTCGACCTTCGCTGGATCAACTGACACACCATCACTGGATATCACATGACCCAAAAATATGACTCGTCAAAGCCAAAACTTGCACTTGGAGAACTTGGCGAACAATCTGTGCTTTCGAAGTACACCCAACACAATACGCAGATGCTCTCGGTGCTGCTCAGAGGTCCTTGAGTAGATCAAGATGTCATTGATGAATACGATCACGAACGTATCCACGAACAGACGGAAAATACGATTCATCAAATTCATGAATGCTGCTGGTGCATTCGTGAGCCCAAAATGCATCACAACGAACTCGTATAACTCGTACCTAGTTCGAAAAGCTGTCTTTGAGACATCTTCTTCTCTGATCCAGAGTTAATGATAACCCGATCTGAGGTCGATCTTCAAGAATATCTTTGCCCTCTGCAATTGATCAAAGAGATCTTCTATTCTCGGCAACGGATACTTGTTCTTAATCGTCGCTTGGTTGAGCATTCTGTAGTCAATGCACAACCTCAGGGATCCATCTTTCTTCTTCATGAACAAAACAGGTGCACCCCAAGGCGATGCACTGTTTCTGATAAACCCATGCTCCATTAACTCTTCCAACTGACGCTTCAGTTCTTTGAGTTCTGCTGGAGCCATACGATACAACGTCTTTGAGATCGGAGTTGTTCTAGGCAACAACTCAATACAAAACTCGATCTCACGCTTCATAGGTAATCCAGGTAGTTCTTCAAGAAACACATCGGGGAACTCCCGAACTACGTCAAGATCCTCGATAGGGGTTAACACCAGTTCAACTGGGGCGATACTGACCAAGAATGCAGTACCCCCATTCTTTAGATACTTTTGAACCTTAAAGGATGAAATCAAGCGACTATCTCGAATAGGTCGAGCAAGGCTGATCTCCAAAACTAGACGATCAGGAGGGTACAAAACCACCTTGCCTTCTTTGCACAGGACTTGAGCGTGATACTCAAATAACCAGTCCATGCCTAGAATGACATCAAACTCTGTCATGTCTAGCAGGATTAAGTCAGCTGACAAGTTTTGACTTGCCACTGACACCTCTATTCCCGGAATGTACAAAGTACACAAAGACTGATCACCAGTCGGCGTACGAACTTCCACGGGTAATTCAACAACACAGCAGACATAGGCAAAGAACTAGCAAATCTAGAAGCTATAAAAGAATGCGATGCACCATAGTCGAATAAAGTAAAAGCTGCATGACCAACGACTGGAATAGTACCTTGGACCAATTCTCCTTTGGTCACTTGCTCGATAGTGGATGCGTAGGCACACCCTGCCACCGTCCTCTGGTTACCCGTCTTCTGCTGGGAAAATTGCTGCGGCGAGTACGATTGCTGTTGCTGCTGCTGAGGAAGTCACTGAGGTGCTGGCTGCGACGTTCCTGACGTGTTTCATCTCAGATCAGCGGACTGCTTCTTTCGACAATCCTTGATGTAGTGACCCATCTTGCCACAATAGATACATCCTTTGAGGTCCCGTGGACACAGTCGGCCAGGATGAGCCATCCGACATTTTGGGCAACCTGATGTCGCCACTACCTGCCTTTGCTGCTAGTGCTATTGGGGCTGACGATTCTGCTGCTGATGGTTGTTGCTGTTGTTATTTTGATGATTTCTTTTTGCTGGCGGGGCAAACTTCTTTCCACCCGAGTTCTGCTGAAACGATCTCTTCTTAGGCCAACTCTTTTGGCCTTGTTGTTGTTGATTTCCTCTAGATTGCGGCGTCTTCTGAGATTTTGTCCATTCCTGCTCCAGGAGTGTAGCCGTCTCCAGGGCTTCCTTAAGTGTCGAGGGAGCACGCATGATCACTCTCAAACGCATTGCTAACTTCAAACCGCGAGCAAACTTCATCGCTCATTCCTTCTTGATCACGTATACATGCGGACAGAAGCGCTCCAGGCTTCTGAACTGTGTGACGTAGTCCACTAAGGTAGAGTTCCCCTACTGAAGGTCAAGAAACTCTTGCATCTTCCGACTGCGCTCGTGGATCGAAAAGTAGGCCGCATAGAAGACCTCCATGAACTGCTCCCACATGATTGCACCATCCGCAAACTTGACATCCAAGGTGGTCACCCACCACCTTTCGACATCCTTCCAGAGCCGATACATGCCAAAGTCCACCTTCCTGTCATCACTGACTTGCAGCACGCGGAAAATCCGCTTGATTTCCCGTATCCAATTGTCGGCTGCCTCAGGTGTAGACTTCCCATCGAACGACAGAGGGTTCATGGCCATAAACTGCTTGTAAGGTACAGACGACTGTTGCAACTATGGCTGGTGGAGGAGTTGGAGCCGGAGTCTCTCGTCCCCGAGAGGCTTGCATTATGCATGATTGAATCACTTTGAACCACTATAAATTTTTTTTTGACAGTCTTAGAACACATATATGCATGATTGAATCACTTTGATATTTTTTTGACTGCCTTAAAACACATATATGCATGAATGATTCAACATGAATTTTTTTTGAGGACCTCAGAACACATATATGCATGAGTGAATCACTATACATTTTTTTTGACAGCCTTAAAACACATATATGCATAATTAAATCACTATGAAATTTTTTTGACAACCTTAGAACATTTATATGCAATATTGAATCACTATGAATTTTTTTGGACAACCTTAAAACATATATATGCACGACTGAATCACTATAAATTTTTTTTGACAGCATTAGAATAAATATATGCATGATTGAATAACTATAAATTTTTTTGACAACTTTAGAACACATATATGCATGATTGAACCACTATAAATTTTTCTTGACTGCCTTAGAACACATATATGCATGATTGAATCACTATGAAATTTTTTGGACAGCGTTAGAACATATATATGCTTGATTGAATCACTATAATTTTTTTTGACAAGCTTAGAACACATATATGCAAGATTGAATCACTATGAATTTTTTTTGACAGACTATGAACACATATATGCGTGATTGAATAACTATGAATTTTTTTGGACAGGCTAAGAACATATATATGCATGATTGAATCACTATGAAGTTTTTTTTGACAATGTTAGAACACATATATGCATGATTAAATCACTATGAAACTTTATTGACAGCCTTAGAACACATATATGCATGATTGAATCACTTTGGATTTTTTTTGACACCCTTAGAACACATATATGCATGATTGAATCACTATAGAATTTTTTTTGACAACCTTAGAACACATATATGCAAGATTGAATCACTATAAATATTTTTTGATTGCCTAAAAACACATATATGCATGATTGAATTACTTTAAAAATTTTTTGACTGCCTTAGAATATATATATGAATGATTGAGTCAATATGATTTTTTTTTGAGAACCTTAGAACACATATATGCATGATTGAATCACTTTGATATTTTTTTGACTGCCTTAAAACACATATATGCATGAATGATTCAACATGAATTTTTTTTTAGGACCTCAGAACACATATATGCATGAGTGAATCACTATAAATTTTTTTTGACAGCCTTAAAACATATATATGCATAATTAAATCACTATGAAATTTTTTTGACAACCTTAGAACATTTATATACAATATTGAATCACTATGAATTTTTTTGGACAACCTTAAAACATATATATGCATGACTGAATCACTATAAATTTTTTTTGACAGCATTAGAACTAGAACACATATATGCATGATTGAACCACTATAAATTTTTCTTGACTGCCTTAGAACACATATATGCATGATTGAATCACTATGAAATTTTTTGGACAGCGTTAGAACATATATATGCTTAATTGAATCACTATAATTTTTTTTGACAAGCTTAGAACACATATATGCAAGATTGAATCACTATGAATTTTTTTTGACAGACTATGAACACATATATGCGTGATTGAATAACTATGATTTTTTTTGGACAGGCTAAGAACATATATATGCATGATTGAATCACTATGAAGTTTTTTTTGACAACGTTAGAACACATATATGCATGATTAAATCACTATGAAACTTTATTGACAGCCTTAGAACACATATATGCATGATTGAATCACTATGGATTTTTTTTGACACCCTTAGAACACATATATGCATGATTGAATCACTATAGAATTTTTTTTAACAACCTTAGAACACATATATGCAAGATTGAATCAATATAAATATTTTTTGATTGCCTAAAAACACATATATGCATGATTGAATTACTTTAAAATTTTTTTGACTGCCTTAGAATATATATATATGAATGATTGAGTCAATATGAATTTTTTTTGAGAACCTTAGAACGCATATATGCATGATTGAATCACTATGAAATGTTTTTGACAGCCTTAAAACACATATATGCACGATTGAATCACTATGGATTTTTTTTGACACCCTTTGAACACATATATGCAAGATTGAATGACTATAGAATTTTTTTTGACAACCTTAGAACACATATATGCAAGGTTGAATCACAATAAATTTTTTTGACAAACTTAGAACACATATATGCATGATTGAATCACTATGAATTTTTTTTGGCAGGCTTTGAACACATACGTGCATGATTGAATCACTATGAAGTTTTTTTGACAATGTTTGAACACATATGTGCATGATTAAATCACTATGACATTTTTTTGATAGCCTTGCAACACATATATGCTTGATTGAATCTATTGAAATTTTTTGACAACCTTAGAACTTGTATATGGACGATTGAAACACTATAAATTTTTTTTGACAGCCTTAGAACACATATATGCATGATTGAATTACTTTAAAAATTTTCACTGCCTTAGAACACATATATGCATGATTGAGTCAATATGATTTTTTTTTTAGAACCTTAGAAAACATATATGCATGATTGAATCACTATGAAAATTTTTTGACACCCTTAGAATACATATATGCATGATTAAATCACGATGAAACTTTTTTTACAACCTTAGATCACATACATGCATGATTGAATCACTATGGAATTTTTTTGACAGCCTTAGAACACATACATGCTTGATTGAATCACTATGATTTTTTTTTTACAACCTTAGAACACATATATGTAAGATTGAATCACTTTGAATTTTTTTTGACAGACTTAGAATACATATACGCATGATTGAATCACTATGAATTTTTTTGGACAGGCTAAGAATACATACATGCATGATTGAACCACTTTTAAGTTTTTTGACAACGTTAGAATACATATATGCATGGTTGAACTACTTTAAAGTTTTTTTGACAGCCTTAGAACACATATATGCATGATTGAATGAATACCTACGGATTTTTTTTGACAGCCTTAGAACACATTAATGCATGATTTACTCACTATAAAATTTTTTTGACAACCGTAGAACACATATGTAAGATTGAATCACTATAAATTTTTTTATGGACTTAGAACACATATATGCATCATTGAATCACTATGATTTTTTTTGGAATGGCTAAAAGCATGTATATGCATGATTGAATCACTATGAAGCTTTTTTGACAACGTTAGAACACTTATGTGCATGATTAAATCATTATAATTTTTTTGACAGCCTTAAAACACATATATACATGATTGAATCACTATGGATTTTTTTTTGACACCCTTAGAACACATATATGCATGATTGAGTCACTATTGAACTTTTTTGATAACCTTAGAACACATATATGCAAGATTGAATCACTATCATTGTTTTTAACAAACTTAGAACACATATATGCATCATTAAATCACTATGATTTTTTTTGGATAGGCTTAGAACAGATAAAAGCAAGATTGAATAACTATGATTTTTTTTGAATGATTTAGAACACATATATGCATGATTGAATCACTATGAAATTTTTTGGACAGACTAAGAACACATACATGCTTGATTGAATCACTATGAATTTTTTTAGACATTGTTAGAACACATATATGCATGATTAAATCACTCTAAAATTTTTTTGACAGCCTTGGAACACATATATCCATGATTGAATCTTTATAAATTTTTTTGGACAGGCTAAGAACACATATATTCATGATTGAATCAATATGAAGTTTTTTTTACAACGTTAGAACACATATATGCATGATTAAATCACAATAAATTTTTTTTGACAGCCTTAGAAGACATATATGCTTGATTGAATCACTATAATTTTTTTTGATAGTCCTGCAACACATATATGCATGATTGAATCACTATGAATTTTTTTTGACAACGTTTCAACACATATTTGCATGATTAAATCACTATAAATTTTTTTCACAGCCTTACAACACATATATGCTTGATTGAATCACTATGGAATTTTTTTGACAACCTTAGAACACATATATGCACGATAGAACCACTATACATTTTTTTGAGAGCATTAGAACACATATATGCATGATTGAATTACGTTAAAATTTTTTTTGACTACCTTAGAACACATATATGCATGATTGAGTCAATATGATTTTTTTTTAGAACCTTAGAACACATATATGCATGATTGTATCACTATGAATTTTTTTTGAGAGCCTTAGAACATATATATGCTTGATTGAATCACTATGGATTTTTTTGACACCCTTGGAACACATATATACATGATTGAATCATTATAGAATTTTTTTTGACAACCTTAGAACACATATATGCAAGATTAAATCACTATAAAATTTTTTGACAGACTTAGAACGCAGATATGCATGATTGAATCACTATGAATTTTTTTTGGCAGGCTTTGAATACAGACGTGCATGATTGAAATACTATGAAGTTTTTTTTACAACGTTTGAACAAATATGTGAATGATTAAATCACTATGAATTTTTTTTGACAGCCTTACAACACATATATACTGAATTGAATCACTATGAATTTTTTTTGACAACCTTAGAACACATTTATGCACGATTAAGCCACTATAGATTTTTTTTTAACAACCTTAAAACAAATATATGCATGATTTAATTACTTTAAATTTTTTTGAGTACCTTAGAACACATATATGCATGATTGAGTCAATATGAATTTTTTTTGAGAACCTTAGAACACATATATGCATGATTAAATCACTATGAATTTTTTTGACAGCCTTAGAACACATATATGCATGATTAAATCACAATGAAACTTTTTTACAACCTTAGATCACTTATATGCATGATTGAATTACTACTAGATTTTTTTGACAGCATTAGAACACATATATGCGTGATTGAATCACTATAAAATTGTTATGACATCCATAGAACACATATATGCAATATTGAATCTCTATGAAATGTTTTGACAGACTTAAGACACATAATTGTATGATTGAATCACTATAAAATTTTTTAGACAGCCTTAGAACACATACATGCATGATCGAATCACTATAATTTTTTTTTGACAACCTTGGTTCAGTTGTTTTCATGATAGAGTTACTATGCAATTTTTTTGACAGCCTTAGAACATATGCATGCGTGATTGAATCACTATGAATTTTTTTTGAGTGCCTTAGAACACATATATGCATGATTGAATCACTATGAATATTTTTTTACTGCCATAGAACACATATATCCATGATTGAGTCACTATGAAATTTTTTTGACGGCCTTAGAATACATATATGCATGATTGAATCACTATGAAATTTTTTTGATAACCTTAAAACACATACAGGATTGAATCACTATAATTTTTTTTCACCGCATTAGAACACATATATCCGTGATTGAATCACTAAAATTTTTTTTGACAACCTTAAAACAGATATATGCAAGATTGAATCATTATGGAATTTTTTTAACTGACTTAGAACACATATATACATGATTGAACCCCTATGAAATTTTTTCCATAGGCTTAGAGCACGTATATGCATGATTGAATCACTATGATTTTTTTTTGACAACCTTAGAACACATATATGCGTGATTGGATCAGTATAAATTTTTTTGGACAACCTTAGAACACATATATACATGATTGAATCACTATGAATTTTTTTGATAGCCTTAGAACATCTATATGCATGATTGAGTCAGTATGAATTTTTTTTGACATCCTTAGAACACATATAAGCATGACTGAATCACAACAAAATTTGTTGGACAGCATTAGAACACATATACGCATGATTGAATAACTATAATTTTTTTTGACGACCTTATAACACAAATATACAGGATTGAATCAATATGAATTTTTTTTGACAGCCTTAGAGCAAAAACATGCATGATTGAATTACTGTGATTTTTTTTGGACAGGCTTAGAACACATATATGCATGATTAAATCTCTATGAAGTTCTTTTGGCAACATTAGAATGCATATATGCATGATTGAATCACTGTGAAATTTTTGGACAGGCTAAGAACACATATATGTGTGAATGAATCACTATGAAGTTTTTTTGACAACATTAGCACACATATATGCATGATTAAATGAAAATGATTTTTTTTAAGTCCATAGAACACCTATTTCCATGATTGAATCACTATGGTATTTTTTTGATACCCTTAGAACACATATATGCTCGATTGAATCACTGTGGAATTTTTTTGACAACCTTGGAACACATATATGCAAGATTGAATCACTATGAAACTTTTTTGACAGAGTTATAATACATATATGCATGATTAAATCACTATAAAATTTTTTGGGCAGGCTTAGAACACATATATGCATGATTGAATCACTATGATTTTTTTTGACAGCGTTAGAACACATATATGCATAATTTAATCACTATGATTTTTTTTGACAACCTTAGAAGACATATATGCAATATTAAATCACTATGAATTTTTTTTGACAGACTTAGAATACATATATGCATGATCAAATCACTATAAACTTTTTTGGACAAGCTAAGAACACATATATGCATGATTGAATCACTATAGATTTTTTTTTACAGCGTTAGAACACATATGAATGATTAAATCACTATAAATTTTTTTTTGACAACCTTAGAACACATATATGCAAGATTGAATCACTATGAATTGTTTCTGACAGACTTAGAAGACATATATGCATGATTGAATCACTATAAAAGTTTTTGGATAGGCTAAGAACACATATATGCATGATTGAATCACTATGAAGTTTTTTTTAGAACATTAGAATACATATATGCATGATTAAATCACAATGAAGTTTTTTTGACAGCCTTAGAACACATATATGAATGACTGAATCACTATGATTTTTTTTTGACACCCTCAGAACACGTATATGCATGAATGAATCACTATGGAATTTTTTTTGACAACCTTAGAGCATATATATGCAAGATTGAATCATAATGAATTTTTTCGACAGACTTAGTACACATATACACATGATTAAATCACTATGATTTTTTTTGGGCATGCTAAGAATACATATATGCATGATTGAATCACTATGATTTTTTTTGGAGAACGTTAGAACACATTTATGCATGATTAAATCACTATGAATTTTTTTTGACATCCTTAGAACACATATATGCATGATTGAATAAGTAAATTTTTTTTTAACAACCTTAGAACACATATATGCATGATTGGATCACTATGGATTTTTTTTGACAACCTTAGAACACATATATTCAAGATTGAAACACTATGAATTTTTTAGACAGATTTAGAACACATATATGCATGATTAAATCACAATGAATTTTTTTGGACAGACTTATAACACATATTTGCATGATTGAATCACAATGGAATTTTTTTGACAGCCTTAGAACAAATAAATGCAAGATTGAATGAGTATGATTTTTTTTATAACCTTATAACACATATATGCAAGATTGAATCACTATGAAATTTTTTTGATAGAATTAGAACACATATATGCATGATTGAATCACTATAAAATTTTTTGACAGGCTAAGAACACGTATATGCATGATTGAATCACTATGAGGTTTTTTTGACAAAGTTAGAACACATATATGCGTGATTAAATCACTATGAATTTTTTTTGACAGCCTTAGAACAAATATATGCATGATTGAATAACTATAAACTTTTTTTGACAACCTTAGAACACATATATGCAAGATTGAATCACTATGAATTTTTTTTGACAGACTTAGAACACATATATGCATGATTAAATCACTGTGAAATTTTTTGGACAGGCTTAAAACACATATATGCGTTTTTGAATCGCTATAAATTTTTTTTGATAGCGTTAGAACACATATATGCATGATTGAATCACTATAATTTTTTTTTGACAACCTTAGAACTCATATAAGCAAGATTGAATCACTACGAAATTTTTTTGATAGACTTAGAACACATATATGCATGATTGAATCACTATGATTATTTTTTACAGTGTTAGAACACATATATGCATGATTAAATCACTATAAAATTTTTTGACAGCCTTCGAAGACGTATATACATGATTTAATCTCTATGGAATTTTTTTGACAGCCTTAGAAAACATATATGCATGATTGAATCACTATGAATTTTTTTTGAGACTTAGAACACATATATGCAGAATTGAGTCACTATGAAATTGTTTGGACTCGCTAAGAACACATATATGTATCACTGAATCACTATGAAGTTTTTTTGACAATGTTTGAAAACGTAGATGGATGTTTAAGTCACTATGAATTTTTTTTGACAGCCTTAGAACACATATATGCTTGATTGAATCACTATGGAATTTTTTTGACACCCTGAGAACACATATATGTATTAATGAATCACTATGGATTTTTTTGACAACCTCAGAACATATATATGCAACATTGAATCAATATAAAATTTTTTTGACAACTTTTGAACACGTATGCACATGATTGAATCACTATGGAATTTTTTTGACAGCCTTAGAACATATATATGCAAGATTGAATCTCTATGAATTTTTTTTGACAGAATTAGAACACATATATGCATCATTGAATCACTGTGACATTTTTTGGACATGCTAAGAACACATATATGCATGATTCTATCACTATGAAGCTTTATTCAGAACGTTTGAACATATATATGCATGATTAAATCACTACGATTTTTTTTTGACAACCTTAGAACACATATATGCATGATTGAATCACAAAGGAATTTTTTTGACACACTTAGAACACATATATGCATGATTGAATCACTATGATTTTTTTTGACAACCTCAGAACACATATGCAAGATTGAATCACTATGATTTTTTTTTGATGGACTTAGAAGACATATATGCAACATTGAATCACTGTAAAAATTTTTGGACAGACTTAGAACACATATATGCAAGATTGAATCACTATGGAATTTTTTTGACAGCCTTAGAACACATATATGCATGTTCAAATCACTGTGATTTTTTTTGACAACCTTAGAACAGATGTATGCAAGATTGAATCACAATGAAAATTTTCTTACAGACTTAGAACACATATATGCATGATTCATTCACTATGAAATTTTTTGGACAGGCATAGAGCACATATATGCATTATTAAATCACTATGAAGTTTTTTTGACAACTTTAGAACACATATATGCATGATTAAATCACTTTGATTTTTTTTTTGATAGCCTCAGAACACATATATGCATCATTGAATCACTATGGAAATTTTTTGACAGCCTTCGAACACATATATGCAAGATTGAATCACTATAATTTTTTTTGACAACCTTAGAACACATAATTAATTGATTGAATCACTATGAATTTTTTTAGAGAGGCTCAGAACACATATGCATGATTGAATTACTATGAAGTTTTTTTGACAACGCTAGAACACATATTTGCATGATTAAATCACTATGAGTTTTTTTGAAAGCTTAGATCACATATATGCTTGATTGAATCACTATTGATTTTTTTGACACCCTTAGAACACATATATGCATGATTGAATCACTATGGAATTTTTTTTGACAACCTTAGAACACATATATGAAAGATTGAATCACTATGAGGTTTTTTTTGACAAACTTAGGACACATGCATGATTGAATCAAAATGAATTTTTTTGGACAAGCTTAGAACACATATACACATGATTAAATCTGTATGATTTTTTTTTACAGCCTTACAACACATATATTCATGATTGAATCACTATGGAAATTTTTTGATAACCTTAGAACACATATATGCACGATTGAACCACTATGAATTTTTTTTTGGCAGCCTTAGAACACATATATGCATGATTGAATCACTTTGAGATTTTTTTGACTGCCTTAGAACATATATGTGCATGATTGAGTCATTAAGAAATTTTATTTATGAACCTTAGAACACATATATGCATGATTGAATCACTATAAATTTTTTTTGACAGCCTTAGAACACAGATATGCATCATTAAATCACTATGAATTTTTTTTAACAGCCTTAGAACATATATATACATGATTGAATCACTACAAAATTTTTTTGAGAGCAATAAAACACATATATGCGTGATTGAATCACTATAAAATTGTTTTAACAACCTTGGAACACATATATGCAAGATTGAATCACTATAATTTTTTTTAACCGACTTAAAAAAGATATGTGAATCACTACAACCTTGGAACACATGGATGTTTAAGTCACTATGAATTTTTTTAGACCGCCTTAGAACACATACATGCATGATTGAATCACTATAAATTTTTTTGACAACCATGGATGGAATGTTTGCATGATAGAGTCACTATAAATTTTTTTTGACAACCCTAGAACAGATGTATGCAATATTGAATCACTATGAATTTTTTTTAAGTGCCTTAGAAGAGATATATGCATGATTGAATCGCAATAAATTTTTTTTGACTGCAGTAGAACACACATATGCATGATTGAGTCACTATGAATTTTTTGTGATAGCCCTAAAACAAATATATGCATGATTGAGTCACTATGAAAATTTTTTGACAGCCTTAAAACACATATATTTATGATTGAATCACTATGAATTTTTTTTGATTGCCTTAAAACACAAATATGCATTATTTAATCACTATACATTTTTTTACAACCTTAAAATAGACATATGAAATATTGAATCACTATAATTTTTTTTAACAGACTTAGAACACATAAATTCCTGATTGAATCACTATAAAATTTCTTCCATAGGCTTAGAACACATATATGCATGATTGAATCACTATGAATTTTTTTTGACAACCTTAGAACACATATATGCATCATTGAGTCACTATGAACTTTTTTTAACAGCATTAAAAGACACATTGCATGATTGAATCACTATAATTTTTTTTAAACAAGCTTAGAACACATATATACATGATTGAATCACTATGAAAAATTTTGGAAAGCCTTAGAACACATATATGCATGACTGACTCACTATGACTTTTTTTGACAGCCTTAGAACACATATATGCATGATTGAATCACAATAAATTTTTTTGACAGCATTAGAACACATATATGCATGATTGAATCACTATAATTTTTTTTTGATGACCTTAGAACACATATATGCGGGATTGAATCACTATGATATTTTTTTGACAACCTTAGAACAAAAATAAGCATGAGTGAATCACTGTGAGTTTGTTTGGACAGGCTTAGAACACATATATGCATGATTGAATGTCTATAAAGCTTTTTTGACAATGTAAGAACACATATATGCATGATTAAATCACTATAAATTTTTTTGGATAGCCTTAGAATACATATATGCATGATTGAATCACTATCAATTTTTTTCAACATCCTTAGAACACATCTATGCATGCTTGAATCACTATGAAATTATTTTGACAGCCTTAAGATACATATATGCATGATTGAATCACTATAATTTTTTTTTGACAACGTTAGAACACATATTTGCAAGATTGAATCACTATGTTTTTTTTTTGACAAACTTAGAACACATATATGCATGATTGAATCACTATGAAAATTTTTCCACTAACTTAGAACACATATATGCTAGATTGAATCATTACAAATTTTTTTTGCCAACCTTAGTACAGATATATGCATGATTGAATCACTATAAATTTTTTTTGACCGCATTAGAACACATATTTGCAAGATTGAATCATTATGATTTTTTTTTGGCAACGTTAGAACACATATTTGCGAGATTGAATCATGATGATTTTTTTTTTGACAAACTTAGAACACATATATGCATGATTGAATCACTATGAAATTTTTTCCACGGGCTTGGAACACATATATGCATGATTGAATCAATACAATTTTTTTTGACAACCTTGGAACACATATATGCATGATTCAATCACTATAAATTTTTTTTGACAGCTTTAAAACACATATTTGCATGATTCAATCACTATAATTTTTTTGACAACCTTAGAGCACATATATACATGATTAAATAACAATGAATTTTTTTTATAGCCTTAGAACACGTATAAGCAAGATAGAGTCACTATGAATTTTTTTGACAGCCTTAAAATACATATATGCATGATTGAATCACAACAAATGTTTTTGACTGCATTAGAACACATATATGCGTGATTGTCACTATAAATTTTTTTTGACAACCTTAGAACACATATATGCATGATTGAATCACTATGCAATTTTTTTGACAACCTTAGAACACATGTAAGCATGATTAAATCACTACACAGTTTTTTTTGAGAACCTTTGAACACATATATGCATGATTAAATCACTATGAAATTTTTTTTACTACATTGGAACACATATATACATGATTGAATTACTATGAATTTTTTTTATAGCCTTAGAACACATATATGCAAGATTGAATCACAATGATTTTTTTTGACAACATTAAGATACATATATACAAGATTGAATCACTATGACTTTTTTTTGACAACCTTAGAACACATATTTGCAAGATTGAGTCACTATGAAACTTTTTTGACAGACTTAGAACACATATACGCATGATTGAATCACTATGAAGTTTTTTTGACAACATTAGAACACATATGTTGATGATTAAGTCACTATCAATTTTTTTTGACAGCCTTAGAACACATATATGCTTGATTGAATCACTATGGAAATTTTTTGACAGCCTTAGAACACATATATGCATGATTGAATTCACTATATATTTTTTTAACAACATTAGAAAAAACATATGCATGATTGAGTGACTATAACTTTTTTTTGACAACCTTAGAAAACATATATGCGTGATTGAATCACTGTGAAATTTTTTGGACAACCTTAGAACACATATATGCATGATTGAATCACTATAAATTTTTTTGACAGCATTCAAAAAAATATATGCATTATTGAATAACTATAAATTTTTTTTTACAACCTTAGATCACATATATGCATGATTGAACCACTATGAATTGTTTTTGACAGCCTTAGAACACTGTGATTTTTTTTTGACAGCCTTAGAACACATATATGCATGATTTATTCACTATTAATTTTTTTGACAAACTTAGAAAATATATATGCATGATTGAATCACTATAAATTTTTTTTGATGACCTTAGAACACATATATGCAAGATTGAATCACTATAAATTTTTTTTACAACCTTAGAATAAAAATATGCATGATTGAATCACTGCAAAATTTTTTTGACAGTCTTACAACACATATATGCAAGATTGAATCACTATGGAATTTTCTTGACAGGCTTGGGACACATATATGCTTGATTGAATAATTATAATTTTTTTTACTGCTGTAGGACATATATATGCATTATTGAATCACAATGAAATTTTTTTGACAGCCTTAGAACAAATATATGCATTATTGAATCAAAATGAAATTTTTTTGAGAGCCTTAGAACAATTATATGCATGATTGAATCACAAGGATTTTTTTTTAACAGCCTTAGAACATATATATGCATGATTGAATCACAATGAATTTTTTTGACAGCCTTACAACACATATATGCATGATTGAATCACTATAATTTTTTTTACAACATTACAAAACATATATGCATGATTGGATCATTATGACATTTGTTTGATAGCCTTATAACACATATATGCAAGATTGATTTTTTTTTTACAGTCTTATAACACATATATGCATGACTGAATCACTATAAAATTCTTTTGACGACCTTAAAGACATCTATGCATTATTGAATCACAATAAACCTTTTTTGACAGCTTTAGAACACATATATGAATGATTGAATCACTATGAAATTTTTTCTCAAAATTGGAACACAAATATGGATGACTGAATAACTACCAAATTGTTTTGACAGCATTAGAACACAAATATGCATGATTAAATCACTATAGTTTTGTTTTGATTAACTTAGAAAACAAATATGCCAGATTAAATCAATATAAAAAATTTTGACAACCTTAAAACACATATATGCATGATTGAATCACCAGAAAAGTTTTTTGAGTTAGATCAGTTATTATATGCAGGATTGAATCACCAGAAAAGTTTTTTGAGTTAGAATAGTTATCTGCAAGACTAAATCACTATGAAATTTTTTTGACAGCCTTAGATCACATATATCCATGATTGAATCACTATGAAATTTGTTTGACAGACTTAGAACACATATATGCAAGATTGACATTTTTTTGACAGCCTTAGTACGCATATATGCATGATTGAATCACTATGAAATTTGTTTGACAACCTTAGAACACATATATGCATAATTGAATCACTATGATTTTTTTTGACAACCTTCGAATACATATACGCATGATTGAATTACAATGAATTTTTTTTGACAACCTTAGAACACATCTATACAAGATTGAATCACAATTTTTTTTTGACAGCCTCAGAACACATATATGCTTGATTGAATAACTATGATTTTTTTTTACAACCTTAGAACACATATATGCATGATTGAATCACTACCATTTTTTTTTGACAGCATTAGAACACACACACACACACACACACACACACACATATATATATATATATATATATATATATATATATATATATATGATTGAATCACTATAAAAGTTTTTTGACAGCATTAGAACATATATATGCTTGATTGAATCACTATGATTTTTTTTTGACAACCTTAGAACACATATATGCATGATTGAATCACTACCATTTTTTTTACAGTATTAGAACATATCTATGCATGATTGAATCACTACCAATTTTTTTTTAGAGCATTAGAACACATATTTTCATGGTTGAATCACTATAAAAAAAATTTGACAGCCTTAAAACACATATTTGCATGATTGAATCACTATAAAATTTTTTGGACAACCTTAGAACACATATATGGATGATTAAATCACCATAATTTTTTTTCACAGCATTAAAACACATATATATGCATGATTGAATTACCATATATTTTTTTTGAGTAACTTACAACACATATCTGTGTGATTGAATCACTATGAATTTTTTTTGACAATCTTAGAACACATATATGCATGATTGAATCACTATGATTTTTTTTTGACAGCCTTAGAACATATATATGCAAGATTAAATCACTATGAAAATTTTTTGACAGCCGTAGAACACATATATGCATGATTGTATCACTATAAATTTTTTTTGACAGAGTTAGAACACATATATGCATGACTATATCACTATGAATTTTTTTTCACAACCTTAGAACACATATATACAAGATTCAATCACCATGATTTTTTTTTGACATTCTTAGAACACATATATGCTTGATTGAATCACTATGATTTTTTTTAACAATGTTAGAACATATATATGCATGATTGAGTGAATCACTTTGAAATTGTTTTGACAGCCTTAGAACACATATATGCTTGAGTGAATCACTATGAATTTTTTTTGACAGCCTTGGAAGACATATATGCATGATCGAATCACTATGAATTTTTTTTGACAACCTTAGAACACATATAAGCATGATTGAATCACTATGAATTTTTTTTGACAACCTTAGGATACATATATGCATGATTGAATCACTATGATTTTTTTTACAGCCATGGGAGACATATATGCATGATTGAATCAAAATGATTTTTTTTTGACTGCCTTAAGACACATATATGCATGATCAAATCACAATAATTTTTTTCACAGCCTTAGAACTTGTATATACATGATTGAATCACTATAAATTTTTTTGTGTAAGTTAGAACACATATCTGCATGATTGAGTCACTATAAAAAAAATTTCACAGCCTTAAAACACATATATGCATGATTGAATCACTATGAAATTTTTTGGACAACTTTAGAAGACGTATTTGCATGACTGAATCACTATGAATGTTTTTGGACAATCTTAGAGCACATATATGTATGAATGAATCACTACAAGTTTTTTTTCACAGCATTATAACACAAATATGCATTATTGAATCACTGTAATTTTTTTTTTGAGTGACTTAGAACACAATTCTGCATGATTGAATCACTATGAAATTTTTTAGAAAGCCTTAGAAAACATATATGCTTGATTGAATCACGATGAATTTTTTTTGACATCCTTAGAACACATATATGCAAGATTGAATCACTATGAATTTTTTTTGACAGCCTTATAACACAATTATGCATGATTGAATCACTATAAAGAAATTTTGACAACCTTAGAACACATATATGCATGATTGAATCACCATGATTTTTTTTAACAACCCTAGAACACGTATATGCAAGATTGAATCACCATGAATTTTTTTTGACATTATTTGAACGCATATATGCTGCATAGAATCACTATAATTTTTTTTTTCAATGTTAGAACACACATATATACATGATTGAGTCACTTTGAAATTTTTTTGATAGCCTTAGAATGAATATATGCATGAGTGAATGACTATGTAATTTTTTTGACAATACTAGAACACATATTTGCATGATTGAATCACCATAAAATTTTTTTGACAACGTTAGAACACATATATTCATGATTGAATCACTATGAATTTTTTTTGACAAGCTTAGAACATATGTGAATGATTGAATCACTATAAATATTTTTTGGCAGGCCTAGGAAACATAAATGCTTGATTGAATCACAATGATTTTTTTCTGTCGACCTTAGGACACATATATGCTTGATTGAATCACAATAAATTTTTTTTGACAACCTTAGAACACATATATGCATGATTGAATCACAATGAAATTTTTTTGACAGCCTTAAAACACATATATGCATGATTGAATCACTATTACATTTTTTTGAGAGCCTTCAAACACATATATGCATGATTGAATCGCTATGAAATTTTTTTGACAACCTTAAAACACATATATGTATGATTGAATCATAATGACATTTGTTTGACAACCTTAGATCATATCTATACATGATTGAATCACATTAAATTTTTTTTGACTGCCTTAGAACACAAATATGCGTGATTGAATCACTATGAAATTTGTTGACAACCTTAGAACACATATATACATGAATGAATCACTATAAATTTTTTTATAGCATTAGAACAAATATGTGCATGATTGAATCACTGTAAAATTTTTTTTAGTGACTTAGAACACATAGCTTAATGAATCACTATGGAATTTTTTTGACAGCCTTAGAACATATATATACATGATTGAATCACTATGAAATTTTGTTGAGAGACTTAGAACATATATATGCATGATTGAATCACAATGATTTTTTTTGACAACCTTAGAACACTTATATGCATGATTGAATCATAATAAAGTGTTTTGGAGAACCTTAGAACACTTATATGCATAATAAAACCTTTTTGATAGGCTTAGAAAACATATATGCATGATTGAATCACTATAAAAATTTTTTGACTACCTTAGAACACATTTATGTCTGATTGAATCAGTATAATTTTTTTTTGACATTAGAACACATGCATGCTCGATTGAAATGCTATAATTTTTTTTTGAGTAACTTAAAACACTTATGTGCATGACTGAAGCACTACAAATCTTTTTTGATATCCTTAGAACACATAAGCATGATTGAATCACTATGAAATTTGTCTGACAGCCTTAGAACACATATATGCAATATTGAATCACAATGAATTTTTTTTGACAGCCTTAAAACACATATATGCATGATTGAATCACTATGATTTTTTTTTGAAAACCTTAAAACGCATATATGCATGATTGGATCACAATGACATTTTTTTGGCAACCTTAGAACACATCTATACATTATTGAATCACAATAAAAATGTTCTTATAGCCTTAGAACACATATATGCATGATTGAATCACTATGAAATTTGTCTGACCAACTTAGAGCAGATGTATGCGAGATTCAAATTTTTTTTACAGCCTTAAAACACATATATGCGTGATTGAATCACTATTAAAAAATTTTGACACCCTTAAAACACATATATGCATGATTGAATCACTATGAAATTTTTTGGACAATCTTAAAACATATATATGTATCATTGAATCATAATGACATTTTTTTGACAACCTTAGAACACATCTATACATGTTTGAATCACAATAAATTTTTTTTGACTACCTTAGAACTCATATATACATGATTGAATCACTATAATTTATTTATAGCATTAGAACAAATATATGCATGATTGAATCACTATAATTTTTTTTTTTAGAGACTTAGAACACATATCTTAATGAATCACTAAGGAATTTTTTTGACAATCTTTGAACATATATATACATGATTGAGTCACTATAAAATTTTGTTGAGAGCCTTAGAACATATATATGCATGATTGGATCTCAATGATTTTTTTTTGACAGCCTTAGAACACATATATGCATGATTGAATCATAATAAAGCCTTTTTGAGAACCGTAGAACACTTATATGCATGATAGAATCATATTAAAACCTTTTTGATAGCCTTAGAAAACATATATGCATGATTGAATCACAATGAAATTTTTTTGACTACCTTAGAACACATTTATGTGTGATTGAATCACTATAATTTTTTTATGACATTAGAACACATATATGCCTGATTGAATCACTATAATTTTTTTTTGAGTAAGTTAGAACAGTTATGTGCATGACTGAATCACTACAAATCTTTTTTGATAGCCTTAGAACACATATATGCATGATTGAATCACTATGAAATTTGTCTGACAGCCTTAGAACACATATGCAAGATTGAATTTTTTTTGACAGCCTTAGAACACATATATGCAAGATTGAATCACAATGAATTTTTTTTTACAGCCTTAAAACATATATATGTGTGATTGAATCACTATAATTTGTTTTTGAAAACTTTAAAACACATATATGCATGATTGCATCACAATGACTTTTTTTGACAACCTTAGAACACATCTATACATGATTGAATCGTAATAAAAATTTTCTTACAGCCTTAGAACACATATATGCATGATTGAATCACTATGAAATTTGTCTGACAACCTTAGAACACATATATGTGAGATTGAAAATTTGTTGACAGCCTTAGAACACATATATGCCAGATTGAATCATAATGAATTTTTTTTGATAGCCTTAAAACACATATATGCGTGATTGAATCACTATGAATTTTTTTTTGAAAACCATAAAACACATATATACATGATTGAATCACAATGACATTTTTTTGACAACCTTAGAACACATCTATACATGATTAAATCACAATAAATGTTTTTTGACAGTCTTGGAACATATATATACATGATTGAATCACAATAAATTTTTTTTGATAGCCTTAGAACACATATATGCATGATTGAATCACTAACAAAATTTTTTGACAGCATTAGAACATATATATGGATGATTGAATGACTATAACTTTTTTTTGAGTAACTTAGAACACATATCTGCATGATTGAACCACTATAACATTTTTTTGACATTTTTAAAATACATATATGTGTGATTGAATCATTTTTGAAATATTTTTAACAACTGTAAAACACATATATGCATGATTAATTTTTTTTGACAACCATAGAATACATATATTCTTGATTGAATCACTATGAATTTTTTTGGACTGCCATAGTACACATATATGCATGATTGAATCACTATTAAAATTTTTGGACAACCTTAGAACACATATATGAATGATTGAGTCACTATAATTTTTTTTTACTGCCCTAGAACACTATATACCTGATTAAATCCCTATATTTTTTTTAAGTAACTTAGAACACATATTTACATGATTGAATCCCTATGAATTTTTTTTTAACAGCGTTAGAACACATATATGCATGAATAAATCATTATTAAATTTTTTTGACAGCCTTAGAACACATATATGCAAGATTGAATCACAAAGAAAACTTTTTGACAATCTGTGCACACATATCTGCAAGATTGAATCACTATAAATTTTTTTTAACAACCTCAAAACACATATATGCAAGATTGAATCACAACGAAATTTGTTTGACATCGTTAGAACACATATATGCATGACAGAGTCACAATGATTTTTTTTTGACAGCCTTAGAATACATATATGCATGAGTGAATCACTATGATTTTTTTTTACAGCCTTAGAACACATATATGCATTATTGAATCACTATGAGTTTGTGTGACATCTTTAGCACACATATATGCATGATTGAATCACTATGATTTTTTTTTACATCCTTGGAATATATAAATGCATGATTGAGTCACTATGATTTTCTTTTTACAGTCTTAGAACACAAATATGCATGATTGAATCACCATGAATTTTTTTTGATAGTCTTAGAGCACATATATGCATGATTGAATCACTATATAATTTTTTGGACAACTTTAGAAAACATATGTGCATGATTGAATCACAATGAATTTTTTTTGACAACCTTAGAACAAATATATGCATGATTGAAACACTATGATTTTTTTTAGAAGCCTTAGAACACATATATGCAAGATTGAATCACTATGAATTTTTTTTGGAAGCCTTAGAACACATGTCTGCAAGATTGAATCACTATAAAAAATTTTTGATAGCCTTAGAACACACACATATATATATATATATATATATATATATATATATATATATATATATATATATATATATATATATATATATATATATATATATATATATATATATTTATATATGATTGAATCACTATGAATTTTTTTTGACAAACTTAAAACACATATATGCATGATTGAATCACTATAAATTGTTTTTGACTGCATTAGAATACATATATCCCTGATTGAATCACTATTTTGACATTTGTTTGAGATTGAAATTTGTTTAACAGCCTTCGAAGACATATATGCAAGATTGGAATTTTTTTGACCGCCTTAAAACACATATATGCATGATTGAATCAGCATGAATTTTTTTTGATAGCCTTATAACAAATCTATGCATGATTGAATCACAATAAATTTTTTTTGACAGCCTTAGAACACATATATGCATGATTGAATCACTATAATTTTTTTTTACAAGCTTAGAACATATATATGCATGATTGAATCTTTATAAATTTTTTTTGAGTAACTTAGAACACATATCTGCATGATTGAATCACTATAATTTTTTTTTTATTGCCTTAAAACACATACATGCATGATTGAATCACTATAAAAAAATTTATTCACTTAGAACACTTATCTGCATGACTGAATCACTATAAAATTTTTTTACAGCCTTAGAACACATATATGCATGATTGAATCACTATGAAATTTGTTTGACAGCCTTAGAACACATATATGCAAGATTTAATTTTTTTTACAGCCTCAGTACACATATATGCATGATTGAATCACTATGAAATTTGTTTGACATCCTTAAAACACATGTATGCATGACTGAATCACTATGAAATGTTTTTGACAGGCTTAGAACACATATATGCATCTTTGAATCACAACAAAAATTTTTGACAGCCTTAGAACACTTCTATACATGATAGAATCCCAATAAAATTTTTTTGACAGCCTTAGAACACATATATGCATGATTGAATCATTATGATTTTTTGATAGCCTTATAACAAATCTATGCATGATTGAATCACAATAATTTTTTTTTGACAGCCTTAGAACACATATATGCATGATTGAATCACTATGATTTTTTTTTACAAGCTTAGAACATATATATGCATGATTGAATCTTTATAATTTTTTTTTGAGTAACTTAGAACACATATCTGCATGATTGAATCACTATAAATTTTTTTTATTGCCTTAAAACACATACATGCATGATTGAATCACTATAAAAAAATTTATTCACTTAGAACACTTATCTGCATGACTGAATCACTATAAATTTTTTTTACAGCCGTAGAACACATATATGCATGATTGAATCACTATGAAATTTGTTTGACAGCCTTAGAACACATATATGCAAGATTTAATTTTTTTTACAGCCTCAGTACACATATATGCATGATTGAATCACTATGAAATTTGTTTGACATCCTTAAAACACATGTATGCATGACTGAATCACTATGAAATTTTTTTGGCAGGCTTAGAACACATATATGCATCTTTGAATCACAACAAAAATTTTTGACAGCCTTAGAACACTTCTATACATGATAGAATCCCAATAAAATTTTTTTGACAGCCTTAGAACACATATATGCATGATTAAATCATTATGATTTTTTTTGACAACCTTAAAATATATACATGCATGATTGAATCACTATAATTTTTTTTTGACTAACTTAGAACATTTATCTGCATGACTGAATCGCTGTGAATTTTTTTTAACAACCGTAGAATACATAGATGCATGATTGAATGACTATGAAATTTGTTTGGCAGCCTTAGAACACATATATGCAAGATTGAATATGCATGATTGAATCACTATGAATTTTTTTTGACAACCTTAAAACACATATATGCATGAATAAATCATTATGATTTTTCTTTCACAGCCTTAGAACACATATATGCATGATTGAATCACAATGAAATATTTTGACAGCCTTAGAACACATCTATACAAGATTAAACTACAATAAAATTTTTTTGATACCCTTAGAACATATATATGCATGATTGAATCACTATGAATTTTTTTTGACAACCTTAGAGCACATATATGTATGATGGAATCACTACAACTTTTTTTTGACACCACTAGAATATCTATATGCATGATTGAATCACCATAATTTTTTTTGAGTAACTTAGAACACATATCTGCATAATTGAATCACTATAAAAAAATTTGATAGCCTTAAAAGGGCATATATACATGATTGAACCACTATGAAATTTTTTGCACACACTTAGAACACATATTTGCATGACTCAATACCTGTAAATTTTTTTGGACTACCTTAGAAAACATATATGGATGATGGATTCACTGCAATTTATTTTTCACAGCATTAGTACACACATATGCATGATTGAATCACTATAATTTTTTTCTGAGTAACTTAGAACACATATATGCAAGATTGAATCACTATGATATTTTTTTGACAATTTTAGAACACATATATGCATGATTGAATTACTATAATTTTTTGACAGCCTTAGAACACATTTATGCATGATTGAATCAATATGAATTTTTTTCAACAACCTTGGAACACATATATGCTAGATTGAATCACCCTAATTTTTTTTGACATTCTTAGAACACATATATTTATGATTGAGTCACTATGAATTTTTTTTTACAACGTTAGTACACATGTATGCATGATTGAGTCACTATGATTTTTTTTTAATACCTTAGAACACATATATGCTCATGTGAATCACTATTAATTTTTTTGACAGCCTTATAACACATATATGCATGATTAAATCACTATCAAATCTTTTTGGCAGCCTTAGAACACATATATGCAGGATTGAATCGCTATAATTTTTTTTGACCACCTCAAAATACATATATGCATGACTGAATGACTATAAATTTTTTTTGACAGCCTTAGGGCACATATATGCATGATTGAATCACAATGAATTTTTTTTACACCCTTAGAACATATATATGCACGATTGAATCACAATCAAATTTTTTTGACAACTTTAGAAAACATATGTGCATGATAGAATCACTATGAATTTTTTTTGACAACCTTAGAACAAAAAAATGCATGATTGAAACACTATGATTTTTTTTAGAAGCCTTAGAAGACATATATGCAAGATTGAATCACTCTGAATTTTTTTTGGAAGCCTTAGAACACATGTATGCAAGATTGAATCACTATAAAAAATTTTTGATAGCCTTAGAACACACACACATACATATATATATATTTATATATGATTGAATCACTATGAATTTTTTTTGACAAACTTAAAACACATATATGCATGATTGAATCACTATAAATTGTTTTTGACTGCATTAGAATACATATATCCTTGATTGAATCACTATATTGACATTTGTTTGAGATTGAAATTTGTTTAACAGCCTTCGAAGACATATATGCAAGATTGGATTTTTTTTGACCGCCTTAAAACACATATATGCATGATTGAATGACCATGAAATTTTTTTGATAGCCTTAGAACAAATCTATGCATGATTGAATCACAATAAATTTTTTTTGACAGCCTTAAAACACATATATGCATGATTGAATCACTATGATTTTTTTTCACAAGCTTAAAACATATATATGCATGATTGAAACGCTATAATTTTTTTTGAGTAACTTAGAACACATATTTGCATGATTGAATCACTATAATTTTTTTTGACTGCCTTAAAAAACATACATGCATGATTGAATCACTATAAAAAAATTTATTCAGTTAGAACACTTATCTGCATGACTGAATCAATATAAAATTTTTTGACAGCCTTAGAACACATATATGCATGATTGAATCACTATGAAATTTGTTTGACAACCTTAGAACACATATATGCAAGATTAAATTTTTTTTACAGCCTCAGTACACATATATGCATGATTGAATCACTATGAAATTTGTTTGACATCCTTAAAACACATGTATGCATGATTGAATCACTATAAAATTTTTTTGAGAGGCTTAGAACACATATATGCATCTTTGAATCACAACAAAATTTTTTGACAGCCTTAGAACACTTCTATACATGATAGAATCACAATAAAATTTTTTTGACAGCCTTAGAACACATATACGCATCATTGAATCATTATGATTTTTTTTGACAACCTTAAAACATATACATGCATGATTGAATCACTATAATTTTTTTTTGACTAACTTAGAACATTTATCTGCATGACTGAATCGCTATGAATTTTTTTTAACAACCGTAGAATACAAAGATGCATGATTGAATGACTATGAAATTTGTTTGGCATCCTTAGAACACATATATGCAAGATTTTTCAACAACCTTAGAACACATATATGCTAGATTGAATCACCCTAATTTTTTTTTGACATTCTTAGAACACATATATTTATGATTGAGTCACTATGATTTTTTTTGACAACGTTAGTACACATGTATGCATGATTGAGTCACTATGATTTTCTTTTGAATATTTTAGAACACATATATGCCCATGTGAATCACTATGATTTTTTTTTGACAGCCTTATAACACATATATGCATGATTAAATCACTATCAAATCTTTTTGGCAGCCTTAGAACACATATATGCATGATTGAATCGCTATAATTTTTTTTTGACCACCTCAAAATACATATATGCATGACTGAATGACTATGAAATTTTTTTGACAGCCTTAGGGCACATATATGCATGATTGAATCACAATGAATTTTTTTTGACACCCTTAGAACATATATATGCACGATTGAATCACAATCAATTTTTTTTGACAACTTTAGAAAACATATGTGCATGATTGAATCACTGTGATTTTTTTTTGACAACCTTAGAACAAATAAATGCATGATTGAAACACTATGATTTTTTTAGAAGCCTTAGACCACATATATGCAAGATTGAATCACTATGAATTTTTTTTGGAAGCCTTAGAACACATGTATGCAAGATTGAATCACTATAAAAAATTTTTGATAGCCTTAGAACACACACACACACACATATATATATATATATATATATTTACATATGATTGAATCACTATGAATTTTTTTTGACAAACTTAAAACACATATATGCATGATTGAATCACTATAAATTGTTTTTGACTGCATTAGAATACATATATCCCTGATTGAATCACTATATTGACATTTGTTTGAGATTGAAATTTGTTTAACAGCCTTCGAAGACATATGCAAGATTGGAGTTTTTTTTACCGCCTTAAAACACATATATGCATAATTGAATCACCATGAAATTTTTTTGATAGCCTTAGAACAAATCTAGGCATGATTGAATCACAATAAAAAATTTTTGACAGCCTTAGAACACATATATGCATGATTGAATCACTATGATTTTTTTTCACAAGCTTAGAACATATATATGCATGATTGAATCTTTATAATTTTTTTTTGAGTAACTTAGAACACATATCTGCATGATTGAATCACTATAATTTTTTTTTGACTGCCTTAAAACACATAAATGCATGATTGAATCACTATAAAAAAATTTATTCACTTAAAACACTTATCTGCATGACTGAATCAATATAAAAATTTTTGACAGCCTTAGAACACATATATGCATGATTGAATCCCTATGAAATTTGTTTGACAGCCTTAGAACACATATATGCAAGATTAAAATTTTTTTTACAGCCTCAGTACACATATATGCATGATTGAATCACTATGAAATTTGTTTGACATCCTTAAAACACATGTATGCATGATTGAATCACTATGAAATTTTTTTGACAGCCTTAGAACACATATATGCATCTTTGAATCACAACAAAATTTTTTGACAGCCTTAGAACACTTCTATACATGATAGAATCACAATAATTTTTTTTTGACAGCCTTAGAACACATATATGCATGATTGAATCATTATGATTTTTTTGACAACCTTAAAACATATACATGCATGATTGAATCACTATAATTTTTTTCTGAGTAACTTAGAACACATATATGCAAGATTGAATCACTATGATATTTTTTTGACAATATTAGAACATATATGCATGATTGAATTACTATAATTTTTTTTGATAGCCTTAGAACACATTTATGCATGATTGAATCAATATGAATTTTTTTCAACAACCTTAGAACACATATATGCTAGATTGAATCACCCTAAATTTTTTTTGACATTCTTAGAACACATATATTTATGGTTGAGTCACTATGAATCTTTTTTGACAACGTTAGTACACATGTATGCATGATTGAGTCACTATGATTTTCTTTTGAATATTTTAGAACACATATATGCCCATGTGAATCACTATGATTTTTTTTGAGAGCCTTATAACACATATATGCATGATTAAATCACTATCAAATCTTTTTGGCAGCCTTAGAACACATATATGCATGATTGAATCACTATAATTTTTTTTTGACCACCTCAAAATACATATATGCATGATTGAATGACTATGAATTTTTTTTGACAGCCTTAGGGCACATATATGCATGATTGAATCACAATGATTTTTTTTTGACACCCTTAGAACATATATATGCATGATTGAATCACAATCAATTTTTTTTGACAACTTTAGAAAACATATGTGCATGATTGAATCACTATGAATTTTTTTTGACAACCTTAGAACAAATATATGCATGATTGAAACACTATGAGTTTTTTTAGAAGCCTTAGAACACATATATGCATGATTGAATCACTGTGAAATTTTTTTGGAAGCCTTAGAACACATGTATGCAAGATTGAATCACTATAAAATTTTTTTGATAGCCTTAGAACACACACACACACACACACACATATATATATATATATTTATATATGATTGAATCACTATGAATTTTTTTTGACAAACTTAAGACACATATATGCATGATTGAATCACTATAAATTGTTTTTGACTGCATTAGAATACATATATCCCTGATTGAATCACTATATTGACATTTGTTTGAGATTAAAATTTGTTTAACAGCCTTCGAAGACATATATGCAAGATTGGAATTTTTTTGACCGCCTTAAAACACATATATGCATGATTGAATCACCATGAAATTTTTTTGACAGCCTTAGAACAAATCTATGCATGATTGAATCACAATAAATTTTTTTTGACAGCCTTAGAACACATATATGCATGATTGAATCGCTATAAATTTTTTTTGACCACCTCAAAATACATATATGCATGATTGAATGACTATGAAATTTTTTTGACAGCCTTAGGGCACATATATGCATGATTGAATCACAATGAATTTTTTTTGACACCCTTAGAACATATATATGCATGATTGAATCACAATAAAGTTTTCTTGACAGCCTTACGACACATATATGCATGATTGAATCACTATGTTTTTTACAACGTTAGAACACATATATGCGTGATTGAGTCTCTATAAATTTTTTTTGACAGCATTAGAACACATATATGCATGATTAAATCACTATGAATTTTTTTTGATAGCCTTATAACACATATATGCTTGATTAAATCATTATGAAAATTTGTTTGATAGCCTTACATCACATATATACATGATTGAATCACTATGAACTTTTTTTCACAACCTTAGAAAACATATATGAATGATTGAATCTCAATTTTTTTTTTTGAATAACTTAGAACACATATCTACATGATTAAATCACTATAAAATTCTTTTGAGAACCTTAAAACACTTACATGCATGATTGAATCATTATAATTTTTTTTTGAGTAACTTAGAGCACTTATCTGAATGGCCGAATCAATATGAATTTTTTTGACATCCTTAGAACACATATATGAATGATTGAATCACTATGAACTTTGTTTGACAGCCTTAAAACAGATATATGCAAGATTGAATATTTTTTGACAGCGTTAGTACACATATATGCATGATTTAATCACTATAAAATTTGTTTGACAGCCTTAAAACACATATATGCATGATTGAAACACACTGAAATTTTTTTGAACACCTTAGAACACATCTATGCACGATTGAATCACTATGATTACTTTTTACAACCTTAAAACACATATATGCATGATTGAATCACTATCAATTTTTTTTAACAGCATTAGATCATATATATGCATGATTAAATCAGTATAAATTTTTTAACAACCTTAAAACACATATATGCATGATCGAAACTCCATGATTTTTTTTGGACAACTTTAGAACACATATTTGCATGACTCAATCAATATGAATTTTTTTGGACAATCTTAGAACACATATATGAATGATTGAATCACTACAAAAAAAATTTCAGCGCATTGGAACACATATATGGATAATTGAATCACTATACATTTTTTTTGAGTAACTTAGAACACTTATCTTCTTGATTGAATCACTATGAAATTTTTTTGACAGCCTTAGAACACATAAATACATGGTAGAATCACTATGAAATTTTTTTGACAGCCTTAGAACACATAAATGCATGGTAGAATCACTATGAATTTTTTTGGACAGCCTTAGAAGACATATATGCAAGATTGAAGGACTAAAATTTTTTGGACAGCCAAAAAACACATATAAGCAACATTGAATCACTATAAAAAATTTTTGACGGCCTTAGAACACATATATGCAAGATTGAATCACTGTTAAAAAAATTGACCTCCTTAAAACACATATATAAATTATTAAATCACTATGAAAAGTTTTAAACAACCTTAGAACACATATATGCAAAATAGAATCTCCATGATTTTTTTTTGACATTTTTGGAACACATATATGCATTATTCAATCACTATGAAATTATGTTGGCAACGCTTGAGCACGTATATGCATGATTAAGTCACTATGATTTTTTTTTTATAGCCTTAGAACACATATATGCGTGATTGAATCACAATGAATTTTTTTTGACAGCCTTAGTACACATCTATACTTGATTGAATCACAATAAAATTATTTTGACAACCTTAGAACCCATATATGCATGATTGAATCACTATGAATTATTTTGACAAACTTATTACACATATATGCAAAATTGAATCACTACCAAAAATCTTTGACAGCCTTAGAACATATATATGCATGATTGAATCACTATAATTTTTCTTGAGTAACTTAGAACACATATGTGCATGATTAAATCACTATAAAAAAGATTTGACTTGCTTAAAACACATATATGCATGATTGAATCACTATGAAATTTTTTGGACAACCTTAGAACACATATTTGCATGACTAAAACACTATGAAGTTTTTTGCACAACCTTAGAGCACATATATGGATGATTGAATCACTATAAATTTTTTTCACAGCATTAGAACACATATATGCATGATTGAATCACTATAAAATTTTATTGGTTTACTTAGAACACATATCTGCATGATTGAATCACTATGAAATTTTTTTGATAGCCTTAGAACACATATCTGCATGATAGAATCACAATGAAATTTTTTTGACAGCCTTTTAACACATATATGCAAGATTGAATCACTATAATTTTTTTTGACCAGCTTAGAACACATATATGCATGATTGAATCAGTAAGAATCTTTTTTAACAACCTTAGAACACATATATGGATGATTGAATCACTATAATTTTTTTTCACAGCATTAAATCACTTCGATTTTTTTTGACAACCTTAGAAGACATATATAGATGATTGAATCAGTACAATTTTTTTAGAGCATTAGAACACATATATGCATTATTAAATCACTATAAATTTTTTTTGAGTGACTTAGAAGACATATCTCCATGATTGAATAACTATGGAATTTTCTTGACGACCTTAGAACACATATATGCGTGATTGAATAACTATGAATTTTTTTTTATAACCTTAGAACAAAATTATGCATGATTTAATCATAATAAAACTTTTTTGACAGCCTTAGAACACATATGTGCATGATTGAATTACTATGAAAATTTGTTGACAACCTTAGAACACATATATGCAAGATTGAATCACTATAATTTTTTTTTGACATTAGAACACATATATGCATGATTGAATCACTATAAAAAAAATTTGTGTTACATAAAACACTTATCTGCATGACTGAATCACTATGAATTTTTTTGACAGCCTTAGATCACAAATATGCACGATTCAATCACTATGAAATTTGTTTGACAACCCTAGAACACATATATACAAGATTAATTTTTTTTTCACAGCCTTAGAACACATGCATGATTGAATCACTATGAAATTTTTTTGACATCCTTAAAACACATTTGTGCGTGAATAAATCACTATGAAATTTTTTTGACAACCTTAAAACACATATATACATCATTAAATCACAATGACATTTTCTTGACAACCTTAGAACACATCTATACTTGATTCAATCACAATAAATTTTTTTTGTAGCCTTTGAACACATATATGCAAGATTGAATCACTATGAATTTTTTTTGACAAGCTAAAAACACATATATGCATGATTGAATCACTATAATTTTTTTTTTACAACCTTAGAACACATATATGCATGATGGAATCTCTATAAATTTTTTTTGAGTAACTTAGAACACATATCTGCATGATTGAATCACTATAATTTTTTTTTAAAACCTTAAAACACATATATGCAAGATTGGAATTTTTTTGATAGCCTTAGAACACATATATGCATGACTGAATCATTATGAATTTTTTTTGACAGCCTTAGAACTCATATATGCATGACTGAATCACTATGAAATTTTCTTGACAAGTTTAGAACACATATACGCATAATTGAATCACTAGAAAGATTTTTTGACAGCCTTAGAAAACATATATCCATGATTGAATCACTATGAAATTTTTAACAACCTTAGAACACATATATGCTAGATTGAATCACCATGATTTTTTTTGTACAACTTTAGAACACTATATGGATGACTGAATCACTACAATTTTTTTTATAGCATTAGAACACATATATGGACGATTGAGTCACTGTAATTTTTTTTTTGAGTAATTTAGAACACATATCTGAATGATTGAGTCACTACGAGATTTTTTTTAACTGCCTTAGAACACATATATGCATGATGGAATCGCTATTAAATTTTTTTGATAGCTTTAGAACGCATTGACAATCTTAGAACACTGATATGCAAGATTGAATCACTATAAAATTTTATTGACAGCCCTAGAACACATATATGCATGATTGAATTACTGTGAAATTTTTTTAACAACCTTACAAGACCTATATGTAAGATTGAATTACTAATTTTTTTTTATCATCCTTAGAACACATATATCGAAGATTGAATCACTAGGAAATTTATTTGACAAAGTTAGAACACATATATGCACGAGTGAGTCACTATGAGATTTTTTTGACAGCCTTAGAACACATATATGCATGCGTGAATCACTATGAAATTTTTTTGACAGCCTTAGAACACACATGCATTATTGAATCACTATGATTTTTTTTTTACAGCGTTAGCACACATATATGCATGATTGAATCACTATGAAATTTTTTATAAACCTTAGAACACATATATGCTTGATTGAATCACTATGAATTTTTTTTAACTAACTTGGAACATATATATGCATGATTGAATCACTATGAATTTTTTTTACATCCTTAGAACACATATACGCATGATTGAGCCACTACAATTTTTTTTTAACACCCTTAGAACACATCTATGCAAGATTGAATCACCTTGTATTTTTTTGATATTCTTAGAACACATATATACAAGATTGAATCACTTTAAATTTTTTTTGACAACGTTAGAACACATATATGCATGATTAAGTCACTATAAAATTTTTTTGATAGACTTAGAATACATATATGCCTGATTGAATCACTTTGAATTTTTTTTTTACAGTCATAGAACACATATATGCCTGGTTGAATCACTATGAATTTTTTTTGACAACCTTAGAATACATATATGCATGATTGAATCGCAATGAATTTTTTTTGACAGCCATAGAATACATCTATACATGATTGAATCACTATAAAATTATTTTGACGGCCTTAGAACACACATATGTATGATTGAATCACTATGATTATTTTTTGACAACCTTAGAACACATATAGTCAAGATTGGTCACTACCAAAATTTTTTGACAGCATTAGAACATATAATTGCATGATTGAATCACTATAATTTTTTTGAGTAACTTATAACATAGATCTGCATGAATGAACCACTCTGAAATTTTTTGGACAACCTTAGAACACATATCTGCAAGATTGAATTACTATGAAATTTTTTTGACAGCCTTAGAACATATATCTCCATGATTGAATCACTATGAATTTTTTTGACAACCTTAGAACACATGCATACAAGATTGAATTACTACGCATTTTTTTTACAGCCTTATAACACATATATGCATGATTGAATCACTAAAAAGTTTTTTTGACAGCCTTAGAACACATATATGTATGATTGAATATCTATGAATTTTATTTTACAACCTTAGAACACATATATGCAAGATTGAATCACCATTATTTTTTTTTGACATTCTTAGAACACATATACGCATGTTTAATTCACTATGAATTTTTTTTTGACAACATTAGAACATATATGTGCATGATTGAATCACTATGAAATTTGTTTGACAGCCATACAACACATATATGCAAGATTAAATTTTTTTTGACAGCCTTTGAAAACATATATGCATGATTGAATCACTATGAAATTTTTTTGACGATCATAGAACACATATATGCATAATTGAATCACAATGAATTTTTTTTTATAGCCTTAGAACACATCTATGCAAGATTGAATCACAATAAATTTTTTTGACATCCTTAAAAACATATAAGCGTAATTAAATCACTATGAAATTTTTTTGACAACCTTAGAACACATACATATGATTGAATTAGTACAATTTTTTTATAGCATTAGAACACATATATGCATGATTAGATCTCTATAATTTTTTTTGGAGTAATTTGGAAAACATATCTTCTTGATTGAATCACTATGGAAGTTTTTTGACAACCAGAGAATACATATATGCATGATTGAGTCACTATGAAATTTTATTGACAGCGTTAGAACATATATATACATGATTGAAACATATAAAAACTTTTTTAACAGCCTTAGAACACATATGTGCAAGATTGAATCACTATGAAAATTTTTGACAACCTTACTACACATATACGTCTGATTGAATCACTAAATTTTTTTTTGACATTAGAACTCATATATGCATCAATGAATCACAATGTATTTTTTTTGACAACCATAGAACATAAATATGCATGATTAAATCACTATGAAATTTGTTTGACAGACTTAGAACACATATATGCAAGATTGAAACTTTTTTTACAGCCTTAGAACACATATGCATGATTGAATCACTATGAAATTTTTTTGACAGCCTTAAAACAAATTTTTGCGAGATTAAATCACTATGAAATTTTTTTGATGACCTTAAAACACAAATATGCATCATTGAATCACAATGACATGTTTTTGACAACCTTAGAACACATATATACATGATTGAATCGCCATAAATGTTTTTTGACTGCCTTAGAAAACATATATACATGATTGAATCACCATAAATGTTTTTTGACTGCCTTAGAACACATATATGCATGATTGAATCACTATAAATTGTTTTGACAGCCTTAAAACACATATATATATGATTGAATCACTATGATTTTTTTTGATATCCTTAGAATACATATATGCATGATTAAATCACTATAAAAACTTTTTGAGTAACTTAGAACACATATCTACATAATTGAATAACTATAAATTTTTTTTGACAGCCTTATAACACATATAAGCATGACTGAATTATAATTAAATATTTTTGATAGCCTTAAAACACATATGCATGATTGAATTTTTTTTGATAGCCTTAGAACACAAATATGCAAGATTGAATCACTACGAATTTTTTTTGATAGCCTTACAGTACATATATGCATGATTGAATCAATATAATTTTTTTTCACAGTCTTAGTACACATATATGCAAGATTGAATCACTATAAATTTTTTTTGACAGCCTTTGAACACATATATGCATGATTGAATCACTATGAAAATTTTTTAACAACCTTAGAACATATATATATGCAAGATTGAATCACCATGAAATTTTTTGTACAACCTTAGAACATTATATGGATGACTGAATCACTAATTTGTTTTTGACAGCATTAGAATACATATATGCATGATTGAATCACTATAAAATTTTTTTGAGTAACTTCGAACACATATCTGCATGATTGAATCACTATGAATTTTTTTTAACAGCCTTAAAACACATACATGCATGATTGAATCACTATTAAATTTTTTTAACAACCTTCGAACACATATATGTAAGATTGAATTAATATAATTTTTTTTAACAACCTTAGATCACATATATGTAAGATTGAATCAGTATGAAATTTATTTTGACAGCATTAGCATACATATATGCATGATTGAATCACTATGAATCTTTTTATAAACCTTAGAACACATCTATGCATGATTGAATCACGATGAAGTTTTTTTGACAACCTTAGAACATATATATGCATGATTGAAACACTATAATATTTTTTGACATCTTGAGGACATATATATGCTTGATTGCATAACTATTAAATTTTTTAACTGCCTTAGAACACATATACGCATTATTGAATCACTATAAATTTTTTTTGACAGCCTTAGAACATATATATGCATAATTGAATCACTATGAAATTTGTTTTACAACCTTAGAACACATATATGCCTGACTGAATCACTATGAAATTTTTTTGACAACCTTAGAACAAATATATGCACAATGGAATCAAAATTAAATTTTTTTGACAGCCTTAGAACACATATATGCTTGATTGAATCATAATAAAACTTTTTTGACAGCCTTAGAACACATATACTCTTGATTGAATCACTATAAAATTTTTTTGACAACCTTAGAACACATATATGCATGATTGAATCACTATAATTTTTTTTTGACAACATCAGAGTATATATATGCATGATTGAATCGCTATAATTTTTTTTGAGTAACTTAGAACACATACCTGCCTGATTGAATCACTATGATTTTTTTTTGATGCCTTAGAACACATAAATGCATGATTGAATCACTATTAAATTTTTTTGACAGCCTTAGAACACATTGACAACCTTATAACACTTACATGCAAGATTGCATCACTATGAAATTTTATTGATAGCCTTAGAACACATATTTGCATGATTGAATCACTATGAAATTTTTTTAACAACCTTAAAACACATATATGTAAGATTGAATCACTATAATTTTTTTTTAACAACCTTAGAACACATATATGCAAGATTTAATCACTATGAAATTTATTTGACAAAGTTAGAACATATATATGCATGATTGAGTCACTATGAAAATTTTTTGACAGCCTTAAAACACATATATGAATGAGTGAATCACTATGAATTTTTTTTGACTTCCTTAGAAAACATATATGCATTATTGAATGGCCATGAATTTTTTTTGACAGCGTTAGCACACATATATGCGTGATTGAATCTCAATGATTCTTTTTATAAACCTGAAAACACATATATGCATGAGAGAATCTCTATGATTTTTTTTGACAAACTTAGAACCTGTTTATGCATTATTGAATTACTATGATTTTTTTTGACAGCCTTAGAACACATATAAGCATGATTGAATCACTATGAATTTTTTTTTACTACCTTAGAATACATATATGTATGATTGAATCACTATAAATATTTGACAGCCTTAGAACACATATATGCAAGATTAAATCACTATTAAATTTTTATAACAACTTTAGAACACATATATGCAAGATTGAATCATCATGATTTTTTTTTGACATTTTTAGAACACGTATATACATGATGGAATAGCTATGATTTTTTTTTGACAAAGTTAGAACAATATATGCATGACTAAGTCACTATGAAATTGTTTTGATAGCCTTAGAACACATATATGCCTGATTGAATCACAATGGAATTTTTTTGACAGCCTTAGAACACATATGTGCATCATTGAATCACTATGAAATTTTTTTGACAACCTTAGAACAGATATATGCATGATTGAATCATAATAAATTTTTTTTGACAGCCTTAGAACACTTCTTTACATGATTGAATCACAATAAAATTATTTTGAATCACTACCAAATTTTTTTGAAAGCATTAGAACATATATATGCAGGATTGAATCACTCTAATTTTTTTTTAGTTACTTAGAACACATATATGCTTGATTAAATCACTAAATTTTTTTTGACAGCCTTAAAACACATATATGCATGATTAAATCACTCAGAAATTGATTGGACATCCTTGGAACACATATATGCAAGATTGAATCACTATAAAATTTTGTTTACAGCCTTAGAACACATTTCTGCATGATTGAATTACTATGATTTTTTTTGACAGCCTTAGAACACATAAATGCAAGATTGAATCGCTACAAAAATTTTTTGACAGCCTTAGAACACATATATGCATGATTGAATCACTATAAAGTTTTTTATAAAGCCTTAGAACACATATATGCATGATTGAATAACTATGATTTTTTTTTAACAACCTTAGAACACATATATGCAAGATTGAATCACCGTGATTTTTTTTGACATTCTTAGAACACATATATGCCTGATTGAATCACTATGATTTTTTTTTACAACATTAGAACACATATATGCATGATTGAATCACTATTAAATTTGTTTGATAGCCTTAGAACACATATATGGATGATTGAATTTTTTTTGAAAGCCTTAGAAAACATATATGCATGATTAAATCACTATGAAAATTTTTTGACGATCATAAAACACTTATATGCACGATTGAATCACAATGAAAATTTTTTGAGAGCCTTAGAACACATCTATGCATAATTAAATCACAATAAAAATTGTTTTGACATCCTTAAACACATATACGCGTGATTGAATCACTATGAAATTTTTTCGACAATCTTAGAACACATATATAGATGATTGAGTCAGTACAATTTTTTTATAGCATTAGAACATATATATGCATGATTAAATCTATATAAATTTTTTTTGAGTAATTTAGAAGACATATCTTCTTGATTGAATCACTATGGATTTTTTTTGACAACTTGAGAACACATATATCCACGATTGAATCACTATGAAATTTTATTGACAACCTTACAACATATATATGCATGATTGAATGATAATAAAACTTTTTTGACTGCCTTAGAACACATATGTGCAAGATTGAATCACTATAAAATTTTTTGCCAAATGTAGAACACATATATGCATGATTGAATCACTACAAATTTGTTTTGACATTAGAACTCATATATGCATGATTGAATCACTATAAAAAGTTTTTGAGTAACTTAGAACACTTATCTGCATGACTGAATCACTACGTATTTTTTTTGACAACCTTAAAACATAAATATGCATGATTGAATCACTATGAAATTTGTTTGACAGCCTTAGAACAAATATATGCAAGATTGAAACTTTTTTGACAGCCTTAGAACACATATGCATGATTGAATCACTATGAAATTTTTTTGATAGCCTTAAAAAACATTTGTGCGAGATTGAATCTCTATAAAAAAAATTGATGACCTTAAAACACAAATATGCATCATTGAATCACAATTACATTTTTTTGACAACCTTAGAACACATGTATACATGATTCAATCACCATAAAAGTTTTTTGACTGCCTTAGAACACATATATGCATGATTGAATCACTATGATTTTCTTTTACAACCTTAAAATACATATATACATGATTGAATCACTATGAATTTTTTTTACAACCTTAGAACACATATATGCATGATTGAATCACTATAAAAACTTTTTGATCAACTTAGAATACATATATGCATGATTGTATCACTATAAATTTTTTTTGACAGCCTTAAAACCGATATATGCATGATTGAATTACAATGAAATATTTTTGAGAGCCTTAAAACACATATATGCATGAGTGAATTTTTTTTGATAGCCTTAGAACACATATGTGCATGATGAAATCACTATAAAAAATTTTTGACTGCCTTAGAACACATATATACATGACTGAATCACCTTGAAATCTTTTTCACAGTCGCAGAAAACATATATGCAAGATTAAATCACTATAATCTTTTTTTGACAGCCTTAGAACACATATATGCATGATTGAATCACTATAAAAAAACTTTGACAGCCTTAGAACACATATATGCATGATTGAATCACCATGAATTTTTTTGTACAGCCTTAAAACTCTATATGGATGGCTGAATCACTACAAATTTTTTGTACAACCTTAGAACACTATATGGATGGCTGAATCACTACAAAATTTTTTTGACAGCATTAGAACACATATATGCATGATTAAATCACTATAATTTTTTTTGAGTGACTTATAACACATATCTGCATGATTGAATCACTATGGAATTTTTTTAATATCCTTAGAACACATATATGTATGATTGAATCACTATTAAATTTTTTTGACAGCCATAGAATGCATTGACAGCCTTAGAACACTTATATGCAAGATTGAATCACTATGAAATTTTATTGACAACTTTAGAGCACATATATGCATGATTGACTCACTATGATTTTTTTTTAAAACCTTAGAACACATATACGTAAGATTGTATTACTATAAACTTTTTTTAACAACCTAAAACACATATATGCAAGATTGAATCATTATGAAATTTATTTGACAATATTAGAACACATATATGCATGATTGAGTAAGTATGAAATTTTTTTGAGAGCCTTAGAACACATATATGGATGAGTAAATCACTATCAAATTTTTTTGACACCCTTAGAACACATATATGCATTATTGAATCACTATGATTTTTTTTTTACTGCGTTAGAGCACATATATGCTTAATTGAATCACTATGAATCTTTTTATAAACCATAGAACACATATATGCATGATTGAATCACTATGAAATTTTTTTGCAACTTTAGAACATATATATGCCTGATTGAATCACTATGACTTTTTTTTTACATTCTCAGAACACATATATGAATGATTGGATAACTATGAAGTTTTTTAACTGCCTTAGAACACATATACGTATTATATAATCAGTATGATTTTTTTTTTACAACCTTAGAACACATATATGCATGATTGAATCAATATGATTTTTTTTTACATCCTTAGAACACATATATGCCTAACTGAATCACTATGAAAGTTTTTTGTCAACCTTAGAACATATGTATGCATGATTGAATCACTATAATTTTTTTTGACAACCTTCGAAATCATATATGCATGATTGAACCACTATAAATTTTTTTTGACAACATTAGAGTGTATATATGCATGATTGAATCACTATAAATTTTTTTTGCGTAACTTAGAATACATACCTGCATGATTGAATGACTATGATTTTTTTTTAATGCCTTAGAACACATATGTGCTTGATTGAATCACAATGAAAAGATTTTGACAACCTTAGAACAGATATATGCATGATTGAATCACTATGAAATTTTTTTGACAACCTTAGAACACACACACACACATATATATATATATATGATTTAATCACTATGAAACTTTTTTGATAGCATTAGAACACATATATGCATGGGTGAATAACTATGAAGATTTTTTGATAGCCTTAGAACATATATATACATGAGTGAATCACTATGAAGATTTTTTTGACTGCCTTAGAACACATATATGCAAGATTTATTTATTTTTGACAGCCTTAGTACAAATATATGCAAGATTAAATCGCTATAATTTTTTTTTGACAGTCTTAGAACACATATATTCATGATTGAATTACTATAAAAAAATTTTGACAGCCTTAGAACACATATATGCATGATTGAATCACTATGAAACTTTTTTAACAACCTTAGAATATATATATATATATATATATATATATATGCAAGATTGAATCACCATGAATTTTTTTGTACAACCTTAGAACGCTATATGGATGGCTGAATCAGTACAAATTTCTTTTTGACAGCATTAGAACACTTATATGCATGATTGAATCACTATAAATTTTTTTTGAGTGACTTAGAACACATATCCGCATGATTGAATCACTAAGAAATTTTTTTAACAGCCTTAGAACACATAGATGTATGATTGAATCACTATTGATTTTTTTTTATAATCTTAGAACACATTGACAACCTTAGAACACTTATATGCAAGATTGAATCACTATGAAATTTTAATGACAGCCTTAGAACACATATATGGATGATTGCATCACTATGAAATTTTTTTAACAACCTTAGAACACATATATATATATATATAAGATTGTACTACTATAATTTTTTTTTAACAACCTTAGAACACATATATGCAATATTGAATCACTATGAAATTTATTTGACAATGTTAGAACACATATATGCATGATTGAGTTAGTATGAAATTTTTTTGAGAGCCTTAGAACGCAGATATGCATCAATGAATCACTATCAACTTTTTTTGACATCCTTAGAACACATATATGCATTATTGAATCACTATGAATTTGTTTTAACTGCGGTAGCACACATATATGCATGATTGAATCACCATGAATCTTTTTATAAACCATAGAACACATATATGCATTATTGAATCACTATGAAAATTTTTTGACAACCTTAGAACATATATATGCATGATTGAATCACTATGATTTTTTTTGACATCCTGAGAACACGAATATGAATGAATGGATAACTATAAAAATTTTTAACTACCTTAGAACACATATACACATTATTGAATCACTATGAATTTTTTTTTGACAGCCTTAGAACACATATATGCATGACTGAATCAATATGATTTTTTTTTACGTCCTTAGAACACATATATGCCTGACTGAATCACTATGATTTTTTTTTGACAACCTTAGAACATATGTATGCATGATTGAATCACTAATTTTTTTTGACAACCTTAGAAATCAAATATGCATGATTGAATCACTACATTTTTTTTTGACAGCATTAGAGTGTATATATGCATGATTGAATCACTATAAAAATTTTTTTTGTAACTTAGAACACGTACCTGCATCATTGAATCACTATGATTTTTTTTATCGCCTTAGAACACATATGTGGATGATTGAGTCATTATAAATTTTTTTTGACAACCTTAGAACACATCTAAGCATGTTTGAATCATAAAAAAATGATTTTGACAACCTTAGAACACATCTATGCATGCTTGAATAACAATAAAAAAATTTGACAGCCTTAGAACACATATATGCATGATTGACTCACAATGAAATTTTTTTGACAACCTTAGAACACACACATATATATATATATGATTTGATCACTATAAATTTTTTTTGATAGCATTAGAACACATATATGCATGAGTGAATCACTATGAGGATTTTTTGACAGCCTTAGTACATATGTATACATGAGTGAATCACTATGAGATTTTTTTTGCCAGCTTTAGAACATATATATGGAAGATTTTTCTTTTGACAGCCTTAGTACACATATATGCTAGACTGAATCACTATAATTTTTTTTTGACAACCTTAAAATACATATATGCATGATTGAATCACTATGAAATTTTTTTGACAACCTTTGAACACATATATGCATGATTGAATCACAATGAATTTTTTTGACAGCCTTAGAACACATCTATACATGATTGAATCACAATAAATTTTTTTTGACAACCTTAGAACACATATATGCATGATTGAATCACTATGATTTTTTTTTGAGTAACTTAAAATACATATCTGCTTGATTTAATCACTATAAAATTTTTTTGATAGCCTTATGATGTCTTCTTTTAAATCGTTGTAATTTTGAAAAGATTTTTATATGTAAACATGTGAAAACCAGACATCAAATAATAAAAACCGGTTCTCACTAGTGAATGAGACCGGGTCGAACTCAGGGAACGGGAATATTTCGTATTCAAGCGCACAAATCTAAACTATTTCTTTATTGCCGAATTATAAAATGTAAAATGTACGAGAAACAACTAACTATTACAACAAATGAATACCCTTCAAAGAGGGCGTAAAGTGCAATATTTACAAACCCAATTAAATTCCTAATTCTAAACTGAAAAGTAAAAATCTTTTATTCTTGCACTTCGTGTCACGTATGCACTTCAACTCCACTCCTGTTCTATATTGCACAAAACAAATGAACACGAGCAGTACTAGAGATAGAAGTAAAACTATAAAAAAAATTACTAATTAGGTACTAGAAATATGAAAGAAATCAGGAAAGAAACCTAAATGATTAATTACAGTTGGAAACTGATTATAATTAAATCTACTACTAACTAACTAATTACTAAGCAAGTAACTACTAACTAACTAATTACAAAGCAATAACAAGAAAATGACATGAATTGTTTTAAAACAAACTAGAACTTAATTGAACGACAGGAAATCAAGGAAGAAAACAAGAAATGAAAATGAAAATAATACAGAAAATGAGATGAAATCTATGAAAAAAATAGAAAGCATAACATCAAGAAAGAAAAACAACAAGTGACTTAAGAACTCAATAGGAAATCAAAAGAAATTGAAACAAAACATGAATTTACATTGAAACAAATAGGAAAATTTAAATTTCAGAAACAGTAGTTAAAAGAATAAAAGAAAGCAGGAAAAATGTAAAAACAAAACTAAAAAAAAAACAAAACAGGAAATTAGAAAATACAGAAAATAGAAACTTACTGAATGACTAAAACATGAATTTGAAGATTTGTAAAACAAGAAGTGCTGAATGAAGAAAAGGAAACTTAAGAATTTCAAAAAAAACAAAAATGTGCGATGAATGAAAAACAAGAAAAAAAAATTGAAATAAAAGAAGAAGAAAACAAGAATCCTAAGTGATTTAATACAGAAAAATTAAAACAAGACTATAAAACAGTAAACAAAAATAAGGAAACAGAAAATGAATGGAAGAAACATTAATAACAATGAGAATGAAGAAATCAGAATTTGCAGAAAATAAAAAAAAATGACAGAAAATAAAAAGCTAATAAGAAATTACCATGATAAAAATAGGAAATGTAACAATCAAGAAATTGCAGAAATGATGAATCTAAACTAAAAAAACAGGAAATCATTAAAACAGGAAATGCATGGAAAATGTTGAAATGAAATAAAAATTCAAGCAATTAACCGATCGACATTACAAGCAGAAACAAGAACTTGCAGAACTAATAAAAAAACATGAAATGAATTTCAGTAATGAACAAACAGGGAAAACAGAGAATCAAGGTAAAAAAAAAAACAAATAAGTGAGATAATCAGAATGTAGAAACATTGAATGACACATAAACAAACAATCAAACGATAGAATGCATTGAAACACAGAATTTCAAATTAAATGATGCATTGAAACAGAAATTTATTTGAAAATTGAAACAGATCAACAAAAATCAAACAATACGTTGAAACAGCCAATACAGAAAATCAAATTACGGTACACATAGAGATTGAACACATCTTTTTCTTTTGTTTTTCTGAAACAACAATAAAATAACAGAACTACTTAAAAAGAAGAAGAATATGATGAATCCAAAGGAGAAGAAGAAGAAGAAGAAGAAGATGCAGAGGATGACTTATCGTACCAGAGGGGTTAGAAGAGAAATGGTGGCCTCCACCACCACGCCGTCGCCGGATTGTGAAGCCACCTCCACCGAAAAAGAGAAGAGAGATAGGGAGAAGGGGAAGAAAGAGGGAAGAAACACGATGGAGGGGAAGGATTAGGAAAGAGAGAAGAGAGGGAAAGAGGGGAAAGGGGAGACTCAGGCGTAAGAGGGGAGATGAGTTAATTTTTTTTTGTTTTTCAGCTTTTAAGAAACCCAAACCGGCTTGAACCAGTTTGTAACAAATTTTTTTTTTTCAGTTTTCAAAATCACAAACCGGTTTGAACCGGTTTGTTACAATTTGTTTTTTTCAGTTTTTTCAAAAAGCCCAAACTGTGTAATGGTTGGTTTTATTATTTTCAAAAATCTAAAAACTATTTTAAAGAATTTTATTTGCTAAAAACCTCAAAAACTAAACTAAACTAAAGACTACTTAAAAATATTTAAACTAAACCTCATTTCAACTTATTTTTTTTTTTAAAACTAACTAACTATATTCTCAACTCTAATTTTTATTTTATTTTTAGGAACTCACAATGACAAACATTAAAATATTCATTAAATTGCAAAATAACACTAATTTTCAAGTATTTTCTAATTTTAATTCATTTTAGCTCATTCACTCAAAACCAGCATAAAATTGGGTTTTAAATCATTTTTTTATGAAATCATGCATATTTTTTATATGAAATAACCCTAAAATATATGCATGATCAAATACCCCCATGCTTATGTTTTGCTAGTCCTCGAGCAAACTAGAAAAATGCAAGAAATCAAACTATCACCTAACTCACTTTCGTAGGAATCACGGTTGCATTTAGCTCATGCAACAAGCCCTTTCAACCCCTTGGTTACCCCAGTGGACGAGTAAGTTCTCGTGAGGGTTTGTAGTGATACTACCCACAAACATCTCTTTCATGTATGCAAAATATTACACATCCTCATAAGTAGTAGATAATCAAAGACTTTATTTCCACAAATATTTTCTGTTATTTCAAAATCACAATATAATTAGAGTCTTTTATATACCACCATAGAAAAAAAAATTCTTTCACTTTTCTAAATATCACAATTATTTATGTTTTATTCTTGAAAAATCCAATAAAAACAAGTTATTATTTACTTATCCTCACTCATATGTTTTCTGCACAGATTTTCAAAAACACACCTCTAAGCACTGAACTTTTCTTTCTTTTTAAGCTCTTTTCTTCATTTTTTTCATTTTTCACGCTTTTTCTTTTTGCACATTCATTCTTCTCTTATAGCTTGCGTGTGGTCTGCTTTTATGCCTTGTGCAATGTTAATATCTTCTATACTTTTTCAATGCATACCAAAAGATATCAACTAAGACATAAAAGTGACTTCCTTCATTCACCTTTGCAACGTGAGAGTCAAACATTTCAACTTGTATCTGTTCTCAGCTACTTATCCTTTTCAAACTGGAATCCAAAAGTTTCAACTTACATCTAAGTTCCATCTACTAAGGATTGTGGAATTATCCAAACAACCTAACACATGCTCTTTTTCACTTTTTGAGCTCTTTTTTACGCTTTTGTTCATTTGCTTAGTTTTTCAAAAATAAAACTGTGCATATTCATATTTACGATTCAAAATAAATTCTAACATGTATCTATCATCATTTCTTCGAAATCCGCATAAACAACCATAATTTTTAGATCTATGTCAGAAAAATTTTTGTAGGGCTTAAAAATCCTCTAAAAACATCAGATTTGAAATAACATTCATATAAGTTCAAACTCTTTCTTTAAAAATCTACTTTTCATGAGAGATGTGTAAACATGTGCAAGAACGTAAACAAAAATATTCAAGGTGTGCAAACTACACCCTCCCCCATGCTTGAATGACATTGTCCCAGTGGCACTCCCCCATGCTTATATGAAACTAAGTGAATGCACATGAGACGAAATAAATGAGGGAAAATAGTAGAATAACCTGACATGAATTAAAAATGCACGTTCTATGAATGTAATGAATGCAATGTATACATGACAAAACATGAAACTCATAGAAAGAGATAAAAAACGAAAAATAAAACCAGATAAAATCTACGAATCCTAAAAACCAATGTAATACTGTACATGATATGGGTTGCCTCCCATCAAGCGCTAAGTTTCACGTCCCCAGCCAGACGGATCCCTGAAAAAACCTTCATCGTCCATGAGATCAATGAACATGAAGTCAGGATCAATCGGGCTCTATGAAGAAAAGAGTGTCATCTGTGACACTACGCACTGTGTTTCCATCTCGTCTACCTCTAAATGTAGTATCATGACTCTCTCGACAAGAAGAACGAAGATTAGTCTTATTTGAGAGACTAGTCAAGAAATGAGAGTCTAGGACCGACCGACTATCAATGAATGCAACTTCAGACAAGTGGTGAATATGATCTGGCTTGACTTGGTCAAGCACCTTCTGCATCTGTACCTCTTGCTTACTAAAAGGAATCAGTGATCCTAAAAGCTGAGAGAATGGGGATTTATGAATATATGATGATAATGCATGCTGTGGGCCTGGTCCCTTCTGCTGAGGTATCATGGAGAACGACTCGTCAGTAGACATGATATGGGGCTCATGAGTCGATTCCTGAATGAAATGATACGCCTTCCCGCTCTAAAGGGATGTAACAGATTTAACTTGCTCATGATGTGAAGCAATGGGTTGTAAGTCAAATGACATGGGCTCCTCTCCCTTGGATGTGACAACAGACTGACTATGAAGGTTCCCCTGGCTTTGTCTACTCAATGTTTGAGCTAACTGTCCCATTTGAGTCTCTAGCTTGGCTATTGACTGCGTATGGGAGCAAAGAGTGGCCTTGATGTCAGAAAAGGCTTCTAACATCTTCTCCTGAAATGATGAACTTGGAATGGGCTCTTGAGGAAAAGGTAGACTAGACTGGGGATGAACCTGTGGAAAAATGGGATGCGAGTAACCTTGTGAAGGGTTACTGTGTCTATACTGTGTCTGGGAGGGCTGATGGGATGGGGAAATGGACTGGTTTCGCCAACCTGGGTTATATGATGGTGTAAATGAATCAGGCATGGGTTTAGCGAAACCTTGGGCAGCATTCACCTGCTCCTGAACGAATTCAGGATATAGCGGCGCTGCCGGACAATCCACAACACAGTGTGCAGGGCTAGCACAAAGCTCGCACACTCTTTCTACTGGACTTCACGAAGAATTGGCTAGGAGTTGATCTAATTTCATAGTCAACAGGTCGACCTTAGTACACAATTCTAACTCGGACCCAACTTTGGAAATCCCTATTTTCCTAGGACCACTAGACAGAGATGTAGTCCTATCGAGCCGTGAAGATGAAGCATGATGCATCGTATTTTCACTCAAGGTCTCAAATAGAGACCACGCCTCGTCCTCACTCTTGAGCATAAAAGTGCCCCCACAAGACGAATAAACCATTTGACAGTGCTTCTCAGTAAGCCCATCATAAAAATACTGCACCAACTGCCAACGAGGCACCTGGTGATCGGGACACTTGCGGAGAAGATCTTTCAATCTCTCCCAAGACTCGTGAAATTATTCTCCCTCAATTTGAGAAAAACTGGTTATAGCTTTACGAAACTGATTCGTTTTACCAATTGAGAAGTACTTTTTGAGAAATTCACGTTGCATTCCTTCCCAAGTAGTAATACAAAACGTCTCAAGAGATTTTAGCCAGTGCTTGACTTTATCTTTGAGAGAGAACATAAACAAAGTTAACCTCATAGCATTGTCTCCAAAATTATTGAGTCACACTGTAGAGCAAATCTCAAGGAATTCGTCGAGATGACAATATGGGTCTTCATTGCTAAGGCCATAAAACGAAGGTAGCATTTGAATCACACTAGCCTTAATCTCAAAATGGCTCCCTCCTACCATCAGGTCTCGTGATGCAGAAGGCGAGAGTATACGTATTTGGCATGAAGTACTCCCTCAAAGGACAGATCAAATGATAATCGTCAGCCATTGTGTACACCTTGGAGTAGACCGATGTAGCACACGTCCTAACTTTGGGTTTTCTATCTAACTAACGCACTAAGCGGCCAAACCACGCAAACCACAAAGCGAGTAGACTAAAAACAACAAAAACTAAACAAACACCACGCAGTTACACATAACAGAGATTATGCAAAAGAAATATGCATTCTATGTGTACGGTACCAATCGTACACAGTCACCTCTAAGGGGATCCTAGTAGGTAGGCTGTGCAGAAAAGTAAGCTCGTCTCTAAGATATGCACATACGTGGTTCTAAACCTAAATTCAAGCAAACACTAGGCAATAAAGTGAATACTAATATTACGCTGTTCCCCGGCAACGGCGCCAAAAATTTGATGTCTTCTTTTAAATCGTTGTAATTTTGAAAAGATTTTTATATGTAAACATGTGAAAACCAGACATCAAATAATAAAAACCGGTTCTCACTAGTGGATGAGACCGGGTCGAACTCAGGGAACGAGAATATTTCGTATTCAAGCGCACAAATCTAAACTATTTCTTTATTGCCAAATTATAAAATGTAAAATGTACGAGAAACAACTAACTATTACAACAAATGAATACCCTTCACTGAGGGCGTAAAGTGCAATATTTACAAACCCAATTAAATTCCTAATTCTAAACTAAAAAGTAAAAATCTTCTATTCTTGCACTTCGTGTCACGTATGCACTTCAGCTCCACTCCTGTGCTATCTTGCACAAAACAAATGAACACGAGCAGTACTAGAGATAGAAGTAAAACTATAAAAAAAATTACTAATTAGGTGCTAGAAATATGAAAGAAATCAGGAAAGAAACCTAAATGACTAATTACAGTTGGAAACTGATTCTAATTAAATCTACTACTAACTAACTAATTACTAAGCAAGTACCTACTAACTAACTAATTACAAAGCAATAACAAGAAAATGACATGAATTGTTTTAAAACAAACTAGAACTTAATTGAACGACATGAAATCAAGGAAGAAAACAAGAATTGAAAATGAAAATAATACAGAAAATGAGATGAAATCTATGACAAAAATAGAAAGCATAACATCAAGAAAGAAAAAAAACAAGTGACTTAAGAACTCAACAAGAAATCAAAAGAAATTGAAACAAAACATGAATTTACACTGAATTGAAAGCAAACGGAAATAGGAAAATTTAAATTTCAGAAACAGTAGTTAAAAGAATAAAAGAAAACAGGAAAAATGTAAAAACAAAACTAAAAAAAAACAAAACAGGAAATTAGAAAATACAGAAAATAGAAACTTACTGAATGACTAAAACATGAATTTGAAGATTTGTAAAACAAGAAGTGCTGAATGAAGAAAAGGAAACTTAAGAATTTCAAAAAAAACAAAAATGTCCGATGAATGAAAAATAGGAAAAAAAAATTGAAATAAAAGAAGAAGAAAACAGGAATCCTAAGTGATTTAAAACAGAAAAATTAAAACAAGACTATAAAACAGTAAACAGAAATAAGGAAACAGAAAATGAATGGAAGAAACATTAATAACAATGAGAATAAAGAAATCAGAATTACAGGAAATCAGAATTTGCAGAAAATAATAAAAAAATGACAGAAAATCAAAAGCTAATAAGAAATTACCATGATAAAAACAGGAAATGTAACAATCAAGAAATTGCAGAAATGATGAATCTAAACTAAAAAAACAAGAAATCATTAAAACAGGAAATACACAAAAAATGCTGAAATGAAATAAAAATTCAAGCAATTAACCGATCAACATTACAAGCAGAAACAAGAACTTGCAGAACTAATAAAAAAACATGAAATGAATTTCAGTAATGAACAAACAGGGAAAACAGAGAATCAAGGTAAAAAAAAAAAAACAAATAAGTGAGATAATCAGAATGTAGAAACATTGAATGACACATAAACAAACAATAAAAAGATAGAATGCATTGAAACACAGAATTTCAAATTAAACAATGCATTGAAAAATAAATTTATTTGAAAATTGAAACAGAACAACAAAAATCAAACAATACGTTGAAACAACCAATACAGGAAATCAAATTACAGTACACACAGAGATTAAACAAATCTTTTTCTTTTGTTTTTCTGAAACAACAATAAAATGACATAACTACTTAAAAAGAAGAAGAAGATGATGAATCCAAAGGAGAAGAAGAAGAAGAAGAAGAAGAAGAAGAAGAAGAAGAAGAAGATGCAGAGGATGACTTACCGTACCAGAGGGGTTAGAAGAGAAATGGCGGCCTCCACCACCACGCCGTCGCCGGATTGTGTAGTCACCTCCACTGGAAAAGAGAATAGAGATAGGGAGAAGGGGAAGAAAGAGGGAAGAAACACGGTGGAGGGGAAGGATTAGGAAAGAGAGAAGAGAGGGAAAGAGGGGAAAGGGGAGACTCAGGTGTAAGAGGGGAGACAAGTTATTTTTTTTTGTTTTTCAGCTTTTAAGAAACCCAAACCGGCTTGAACCGGTTTGTAACAATTTTTTTTTCAGTTTTCAAAATCACAAACCGGTTTGAACCGGTTTGTTACAATTTGTTTTTTTCAGTTTTTTCAAAAAGCCCAAACCCTGTAATGGTTGGTTTTATTATTTTCAAAAATCTAAAAATTGTTTTAAAGAATTTTATTTGCTAAAAACCTCAAAAACTAAACTAAACTAAAGACTACTTCTTAAAAATATTTACACTAAACCTCATTTCAACTTATTTTTTATTTTTTTTTAAAAACTAACTAACTATATTTTCAACTCTAATTTTTATTTTACTTTTAGGAACTCGCAATGACAAACATTAAAATATTCATTAAATTCCAAAATAACACTAATTTTCAAGCATTTTCTTTTTTTAATTCATTTTAGCTCATTCACTCAAAACCAGCATAAAATTGGGTTTTAAATCATTTTTTTATGAAATCATTCATATTTTTTATATGAAATAACCCTAAAATATATGCATGATCACCTTAAAACCATATCTATGCATGATCGAATCACGATGAATTTTTTGGGACAACCTTAGAACACATATTTGCATGATAAATTTTCATAGCATTTGAAGACATATATGCATGATTTAATCACTATAAAAGTTTTTTGAGTAACTTAGAACACATATCTGCAAGGTTGAATCACTATGGTTTTTTTTTTACCATCTTAGTACATATATTGGCATGATTGAGTCACTATAAAATATTTTGGACAACCTTAGAACACATATATGGATGATTGATTCACTATAAAAAAAATTTCACAGCATTTGAACAAATATATGCATGGTTGAATCACTATAAAAGTTTTTTGAGTAACTTAGAACACATATCTGCATGATTGAATAACTATAAATTTTTTTTGATAGCCTGAGAACACATACATACATGATTGAATCACTATAAATTTTTTTTGACAGCCTTGCAACACATATATGCAAGATTGAATCACTATGAAATTTTTTTGACAGCCTTGGAACACATATATGCCTGATTGAATTAATATAAAATTTTTTGAAAGTCTTAGAACACATATATGCAAGATTGAATCACTATGAAGATTTTTGAACAACCATAGAACACATATATGCAAGATCGAGTCACCTTAAGTTTTTTTTAATTTTTTAGAACACATATATACATGATTGAATGACTATGATTTTTTTTTTACAATGTTAGAACACATATATGCATGATTGAGTCACTATGAAATTTTTTTGATAGCCTTAGAACACATATGCAGGATTGAATCACTATAAAAAAATTTTGACAGCCTTAGAGCACATAAATGCATCATTCAATCACAATGAAATTTTTTTGACAGCCTTAGAACACATATATGCATGATTGAATCACTATGAAATTCTTTTGACAGCGATAGATAACATCTATGTATAATTGAATCACAAAAAAAAAATTTGACAGCCTTAGAACACATATGTGCATGATTGAATCTCTATAAAAAAAAATTGATGACCTTAAAACACAAATATGCATCATTGAATCACAATTACATTTTTTGGACAACCTTAGAACACATGTATACATGATTCAATCACCATAAAAGTTTTTTGACTGCCTTAGAACACATATATGCATGATTGAATCACTATGATTTTCTTTTACAACCTTAAAACACATATATACATGATTGAATCACTATGAATTTTTTTTACAACCTTAGAACACATATATGCATGATTGAATCACTATAAAAACTTTTTGATAAACTTAGAATACATATATGCATGATTGTATCACTATAAAAATTTTTTGACAGCCTTAAAACCGATATATGCATGATTGAATTACAATGAAATATTTTTGAGAGCCTTAAAACACATATATGCATGACTGAATTTTTTTTGATAGCCTTAGAACACATATGTGCATGATGAAATCACTATAAAAAATTTTTGACTGCCTTAAAACACATATATACATGACTGAATCACCTTGAAATCTTTTTCACAGTCGTAGAAAACATATATGCAAGATTAAATCACTATAATCTTTTTTTGACAGCCTTAGAACACATATATGCATGATTGAATCACTATAAAAAAACTTTGACAGCCTTAGAACACATATATGCATGATTGAATCACCATGAATTTTTTTGTACAGCCTTAAAACTCTATATGGATGGCTGAATCACTACAAATTTTTTGTACAACCTTAGAACACTATATGGATGGCTGAATCACTACAAAATTTTTTTGACAGCATTAGAACACATATATGCATGATTAAATCACTATAATTTTTTTTGAGTGACTTAGAACACATATCTGCATGATTGAATCACTATGGAATTTTTTTAATATCCTTAGAACACATATATGTATGATTGAATCACTATTAAATTTTTTTGACAACCATAGAATGCATTGACAGCCTTAGAACACTTATATGCAAGATTGAATCACTATGAAATTTTATTGACAGCTTTAGAGCACATATATGCATGATTGACTCACTATGATTTTTTTTTTAAAACCTTAGAACACATATACGTAAGATTGTATTACTATAAACTTTTTTTAACAACCTAAAACACATATATGCAAGATTGAATCATTATGAAATTTATTTGACAATATTAGAACACATATATGCATGATTGAGTAAGTATGAAATTTTTTTGAGAGCCTTAGAACACATATATGGATGAGTAAATCACTATCAAATTTTTTTGACACCCTTAGAACACATATATGCATTATTGAATCACTATGAATTTTTTTTTACTGCGTTAGAGCACATATATGCTTAATTGAATCACTATGAATCTTTTTATAAACCATAGAACACATATATGCATGATTGAATCACTATGAAATTTTTTTGCAACTTTAGAACATATATATGCCTGATTGAATCACTATGACTTTTTTTTGACATTCTCAGAACACATATATGAGTGATTGGATAACTATGAAGTTTTTTAACTGCCTTAGAACACATATACGTATTATATAATCAGTATGAATTTTTTTTTACAACCTTAGAACACATATATGCATGATTGAATCAATATGATTTTTTTTTACATCCTTAGAACACATATATGCCTAACTGAATCACTATGAAAGTTTTTTGTCAACCTTAGAACATATGTATGCATGATTGAATCACTATAATTTTTTTTGACAACCTTCGAAATCATATATGCATGATTGAACCACTATAATTTTTTTTTGACAACATTAGAGTGTATATATGCATGATTGAATCACTATAAATTTTTTTTGCGTAACTTAGAATACATACCTGCATGATTGAATGACTATGATTTTTTTTTAATGCCTTAGAACACATATATGCTTGATTGAATCACAATGAAAAGATTTTGACAACCTTAGAACAGATATATGCATGATTGAATCACTATGAAATTTTTTTGACAACCTTAGAACACACACACACACACACACACACACACACATATATATATATATATATATATGATTTAATCACTATGAAACTTTTTTGATAGCATTAGAACACATATATGCATGGGTGAATAACTATGAAGATTTTTTGATAGCCTTAGAACATATATATACATGAGTGAATCACTATGAAGATTTTTTTGACTGCCTTAGAACACATATATGCAAGATTTATTTATTTTTGACAGCCTTAGTACAAATATATGCAAGATTAAATCGCTATAATTTTTTTTTGACAGTCTTAGAACACATATATTCATGATTGAATTACTATAAAAAATTTTGACAGCCTTAGAACATATATATGCATGATTGAATCACTATGAAACTTTTTTAACAACCTTAGAATATATATATATATATATATATATATATATATATATATATATATATATATATATATATATATATATATATATGCAAGATTGAATCACCATGATTTTTTTTGTACAACCTTAGAACGCTATATGGATGGCTGAATCACTACAAATTTCTTTTTGACAGCATTAGAACACTTATATGCATGATTGAATCACTATAAATTTTTTTTGAGTGACTTAGAACACATATCCGCATGATTGAATCACTAAGAAATTTTTTTAACAGCCTTAGAACACATAGATGTATGATTGAATCACTATTGATTTTTTTTTATAATCTTAGAACACATTGACAACCTTAGAACACTTATATGCAAGATTGAATCACTATGAAATTTTAATGACAGCCTTAGAACACATATATGGATGATTGAATCACTATGAAATTTTTTTAACAACCTTAGAACACATATATATAAGATTGTACTACTATAATTTTTTTTTAACAACCTTAGAACACATATATGCAATATTGAATCACTATGAAATTTATTTGACAATGTTAGAACACATATATGCATGATTGAGTTAGTATGAAATTTTTTTGAGAGCCTTAGAACGCAGATATGCATCAATGAATCACTATCAACTTTTTTTGACATCCTTAGAACACATATATGCATTATTGAATCACTATGAATTTGTTTTAACTGCGGTAGCACACATATATGCATGATTGAATCACCATGAATCTTTTTATAAACCATAGAACACATATATGCATTATTGAATCACTATGAAATTTTTTTGACAACCTTAGAACATATATATGCATGATTGAATCACTATGATTTTTTTTGACATCCTGAGAACACGAATATGAATGAATGGATAACTATAAAAAATTTTAACTACCTTAGAACACATATACACATTATTGAATCACTATGAATTTTTTTTTGACAGCCTTAGAACACATATATGCATGACTGAATCAATATGATTTTTTTTTACGTCCTTAGAACACATATATGCCTGACTGAATCACTATGAATTTTTTTTGACAACCTTAGAACATATGTATGCATGATTGAATCACTATAATTTTTTTTGACAACCTTAGAAATCAAATATGCATGATTGAATCACTACATTCTTTTTGACAGCATTTGAGTGTATATATGCATGATTGAATCACTATAATTTTTTTTTGTGTAACTTAGAACACGTACCTGCATCATTGAATCACTATGATTTTTTTTATCGCCTTAGAACACATATGTGGATGATTGAGTCATTATAAATTTTTTTTGACAACCTTAGAACACATCTAAGCATGTTTGAATCATAAAAAAATGATTTTGACAACCTTAGAACACATCTATGCATGCTTGAATAACAATAAAAAAATTTGACAGCCTTAGAACACATATATGCATGATTGACTCACAATGAAATTTTTTTGACAACCTTAGAACACACACATATATATATATATATGATTTGATCACTATAAATTTTTTTTGATAGCATTAGAACACATATATGCATGAGTGAATCACTATGAGGATTTTTTGACAGCCTTAGTACATATGTATACATGAGTGAATCACTATGAGAATTTTTTTGCCAGCTTTAGAACATATATATGGAAGATTTTTTTTTTTGACAGCCTTAGTACACATATATGCTAGACTGAATCACTATAATTTTTTTTTGACAACCTTAAAATACATATATGCATGATTGAATCACTATGAAAATTTTTTGACAACCTTTGAACACATATATGCATGATTGAATCACAATGAATTTTTTTGACAGCCTTAGAACACATCTATACATGATTGAATCACAATAAATTTTTTTTGACAACCTTAGAACACATATATGCATGATTGAATCACTATGATTTTTTTTTGAGTAACTTAGAATACATATCTGCTTGATTTAATCACTATAAAAAATTTTTGATAGCCTTATGATGTCTTCTTTTAAATCGTTGTAATTTTGAAAAGATTTTTATATGTAAACATGTGAAAACCAGACATCAAATAATAAAAACCGGTTCTCACTAGTGGATGAGACCGGGTCGAACTCAGGGAACGGGAATATTTCGTATTCAAGCGCACAAATCTAAACTATTTCTTTATTGCCGAATTATAAAATGTAAAATGTACGAGAAACAACTAACTATTACAACAAATGAATACCCTTCAAAGAGGGCGTAAAGTGCAATATTTACAAACCCAATTAAATTCCTAATTCTAAACTGAAAAGTAAAAATCTTTTATTCTTGCACTTCGTGTCACGTATGCACTTCAACTCCACTCCTGTTCTATATTGCACAAAACAAATGAACACGAGCAGTACTAGAGATAGAAGTAAAACTATAAAAAAAAATTACTAATTAGGTGCTAGAAATATGAAAGAAATCAGGAAAGAAACCTAAATGATTAATTACAGTTGGAAACTGATTATAATTAAATCTACTACTAACTAACTAATTACTAAGCAAGTAACTACTAACTAACTAATTACAAAGCAATAACAAGAAAATGACATGAATTGTTTTAAAACAAACTAGAACTTAATTGAACGACAGGAAATCAAGGAAGAAAACAAGAAATGAAAATGAAAATAATACAGAAAATGAGATGAAATCTATGAAAAAAATAGAAAGCATAACATCAAGAAAGAAAAACAACAAGTGACTTAAGAACTCAATAGGAAATCAAAAGAAATTGAAACAAAACATGAATTTACATTGAAACAAATAGGAAAATTTAAATTTCAGAAACAGTAGTTAAAAGAATAAAAGAAAGCAGGAAAAATGTAAAAACAAAACTAAAAAAAAAACAAAACAGGAAATTAGAAAATACAGAAAATAGAAACTTACTGAATGACTAAAACATGAATTTGAAGATTTGTAAAACAAGAAGTGCTGAATGAAGAAAAGGAAACTTAAGAATTTCAAAAAAAACAAAAATGTGCGATGAATGAAAAACAAGAAAAAAAAATTGAAATAAAAGAAGAAGAAAACAAGAATCCTAAGTGATTTAATACAGAAAAATTAAAACAAGACTATAAAACAGTAAACAAAAATAAGGAAACAGAAAATGAATGGAAGAAACATTAATAACAATGAGAATGAAGAAATCAGAATTTGCAGAAAATAAAAAAAAATGACAGAAAATAAAAAGCTAATAAGAAATTACCATGATAAAAATAGGAAATGTAACAATCAAGAAATTGCAGAAATGATGAATCTAAACTAAAAAAACAGGAAATCATTAAAACAGGAAATGCATGGAAAATGTTGAAATGAAATAAAAATTCAAGCAATTAACCGATCGACATTACAAGCAGAAACAAGAACTTGCAGAACTAATAAAAAAACATGAAATGAATTTCAGTAATGAACAAACAGGGAAAACAGAGAATCAAGGTAAAAAAAAAAACAAATAAGTGAGATAATCAGAATGTAGAAACATTGAATGACACATAAACAAACAATCAAACGATAGAATGCATTGAAACACAGAATTTCAAATTAAATGATGCATTGAAACAGAAATTTATTTGAAAATTGAAACAGATCAACAAAAATCAAACAATACGTTGAAACAGCCAATACAGAAAATCAAATTACGGTACACATAGAGATTGAACACATCTTTTTCTTTTGTTTTTCTGAAACAACAATAAAATAACAGAACTACTTAAAAAGAAGAAGAATATGATGAATCCAAAGGAGAAGAAGAAGAAGAAGAAGAAGATGCAGAGGATGACTTATCGTACCAGAGGGGTTAGAAGAGAAATGGTGGCCTCCACCACCACGCCGTCGCCGGATTGTGAAGCCACCTCCACCGAAAAAGAGAAGAGAGATAGGGAGAAGGGGAAGAAAGAGGGAAGAAACACGATGGAGGGGAAGGATTAGGAAAGAGAGAAGAGAGGGAAAGAGGGGAAAGGGGAGACTCAGGCGTAAGAGGGGAGATGAGTTAATTTTTTTTTGTTTTTCAGCTTTTAAGAAACCCAAACCGGCTTGAACCAGTTTGTAACAAATTTTTTTTTTTCAGTTTTCAAAATCACAAACCGGTTTGAACCGGTTTGTTACAATTTGTTTTTTTCAGTTTTTTCAAAAAGCCCAAACTGTGTAATGGTTGGTTTTATTATTTTCAAAAATCTAAAAACTATTTTAAAGAATTTTATTTGCTAAAAACCTCAAAAACTAAACTAAACTAAAGACTACTTAAAAATATTTAAACTAAACCTCATTTCAACTTATTTTTTTTTTTAAAACTAACTAACTATATTCTCAACTCTAATTTTTATTTTATTTTTAGGAACTCACAATGACAAACATTAAAATATTCATTAAATTGCAAAATAACACTAATTTTCAAGTATTTTCTAATTTTAATTCATTTTAGCTCATTCACTCAAAACCAGCATAAAATTGGGTTTTAAATCATTTTTTTATGAAATCATGCATATTTTTTATATGAAATAACCCTAAAATATATGCATGATCAAATACCCCCATGCTTATGTTTTGCTAGTCCTCGAGCAAACTAGAAAAATGCAAGAAATCAAACTATCACCTAACTCACTTTCGTAGGAATCACGGTTGCATTTAGCTCATGCAACAAGCCCTTTCAACCCCTTGGTTACCCCAGTGGACGAGTAAGTTCTCGTGAGGGTTTGTAGTGATACTACCCACAAACATCTCTTTCATGTATGCAAAATATTACACATCCTCATAAGTAGTAGATAATCAAAGACTTTATTTCCACAAATATTTTCTGTTATTTCAAAATCACAATATAATTAGAGTCTTTTATATACCACCATAGAAAAAAAAATTCTTTCACTTTTCTAAATATCACAATTATTTATGTTTTATTCTTGAAAAATCCAATAAAAACAAGTTATTATTTACTTATCCTCACTCATATGTTTTCTGCACAGATTTTCAAAAACACACCTCTAAGCACTGAACTTTTCTTTCTTTTTAAGCTCTTTTCTTCATTTTTTTCATTTTTCACGCTTTTTCTTTTTGCACATTCATTCTTCTCTTATAGCTTGCGTGTGGTCTGCTTTTATGCCTTGTGCAATGTTAATATCTTCTATACTTTTTCAATGCATACCAAAAGATATCAACTAAGACATAAAAGTGACTTCCTTCATTCACCTTTGCAACGTGAGAGTCAAACATTTCAACTTGTATCTGTTCTCAGCTACTTATCCTTTTCAAACTGGAATCCAAAAGTTTCAACTTACATCTAAGTTCCATCTACTAAGGATTGTGGAATTATCCAAACAACCTAACACATGCTCTTTTTCACTTTTTGAGCTCTTTTTTACGCTTTTGTTCATTTGCTTAGTTTTTCAAAAATAAAACTGTGCATATTCATATTTACGATTCAAAATAAATTCTAACATGTATCTATCATCATTTCTTCGAAATCCGCATAAACAACCATAATTTTTAGATCTATGTCAGAAAAATTTTTGTAGGGCTTAAAAATCCTCTAAAAACATCAGATTTGAAATAACATTCATATAAGTTCAAACTCTTTCTTTAAAAATCTACTTTTCATGAGAGATGTGTAAACATGTGCAAGAACGTAAACAAAAATATTCAAGGTGTGCAAACTACACCCTCCCCCATGCTTGAATGACATTGTCCCAGTGGCACTCCCCCATGCTTATATGAAACTAAGTGAATGCACATGAGACAAAATAAATGAGGGAAAATAGTAGAATAACCTGACATGAATTAAAAATGCACGTTCTATGAATGTAATGAATGCAATGTATACATGACAAAACATGAAACTCATAGAAAGAGATAAAAAACGAAAAATAAAACCAGATAAAATCTACGAATCCTAAAAACCAATGTAATACTGTACATGATATGGGTTGCCTCCCATCAAGCGCTAAGTTTCACGTCCCCAGCCAGACGGATCCCTGAAAAAACCTTCATCGTTCATAAGATCAATGAACATGAAGTCATGATCAATCGGGCTCTATGAAGAAAAAAGTGTCATCTGTGACACTACGCACTGTGTTTCCATCTCGTCTACCTCTAAATGTAGTATCATGACTCTCTCGACAAGAAGAACGAAGATTAGTCTTATTTGAGAGACTAGTCAAGAAATGAGAGTCTAGGACCGACCGACTATCAATGAATGCAACTTCAGACAAGTGGTGAATATGATCTGGCTTGACTTGGTCAAGCACCTTCTGCATCTGTACCTCTTGCTTACTAAAAGGAATCAGTGATCCTAAAAGCTGAGAGAATGGGGATTTATGAATATATGATGATAATGCATGTTGTGGGCCTGGCCCCTTCTGCTGAGGTATCATGGAGATCGACTCGTCAGTAGACATGATATGGGGCTCATGAGTCGATTCCTGAATGAAATGATACGCCTTCCCGCTCTAAAGGGATGTAACAGATTTAACTTGCTCATGATGTGAAGCAATGGGTTGTAAGTCAAATGACATGGGCTCCTCTCCCTTGGATGTGACAACAGACTGACTATGAAGGTTCCCCTGGCTTTGTCTACTCAATGTTTGAGCTAACTGTCCCATTTGAGTCTCTAGCTTGGCTATTGACTGCGTATGGGAGCAAAGAGTGGCCTTGATGTCAGAAAAGGCTTCTAACATCTTCTCCTGAAATGATGAACTTGGAATGGGCTCTTGAGGAAAAGGTAGACTAGACTGGGGATGAACCTGTGGAAAAATGGGATGCGAGTAACCTTGTGAAGGGTTACTGTGTCTATACTGTGTCTCGGAGGGCTGATGGGATGGGGAAATGGACTGGTTTCGCCAACCTGGGTTATATGATGGTGTAAATGAATCAGGCATGGGTTTAGCGAAACCTTGGGCAGCATTCACCTGCTCCTGAACGAATTCAGGATATAGCGGCGCTGCCGGACAATCCACAACACAGTGTGCAGGGCTAGCACAAAGCTCGCACACTCTTTCTACTGGACTTCACGAAGAATTGGCTAGGAGTTGATCTAATTTCATAGTCAACAGGTCGACCTTAGTACACAATTCTAACTCGGACCCAACTTTGGAAATCCCTATTTTCCTAGGACCACTAGACAGAGATGTAGTCCTATCGAGCCGTGAAGATGAAGCATGATGCATCGTATTTTCACTCAAGGTCTCAAATAGAGACCACGCCTCGTCCTCACTCTTGAGCATAAAAGTGCCCCCACAAGACGAATAAACCATTTGACAGTGCTTCTCAGTAAGCCCATCATAAAAATACTGCACCAACTGCCAACGAGGCACCTGGTGATCGGGACACTTGCGGAGAAGATCTTTCAATCTCTCCCAAGACTCGTGAAATTATTCTCCCTCAATTTGAGAAAAACTGGTTATAGCTTTACGAAACTGATTCGTTTTACCAATTGAGAAGTACTTTTTGAGAAATTCACGTTGCATTCCTTCCCAAGTAGTAATACAAAACGTCTCAAGAGATTTTAGCCAGTGCTTGACTTTATCTTTGAGAGAGAACATAAACAAAGTTAACCTCATAGCATTGTCTCCAAAATTATTGAGTCACACTGTAGAGCAAATCTCAAGGAATTCGTCGAGATGACAATATGGGTCTTCATTGCTAAGGCCATAAAACGAAGGTAGCATTTGAATCACACTAGCCTTAATCTCAAAATGGCTCCCTCCTACCATCAGGTCTCGTGATGCAGAAGGCGAGAGTATACGTATTTGGCATGAAGTACTCCCTCAAAGGACAGATCAAATGATAATCGTCAGCCATTGTGTACACCTTGGAGTAGACCGATGTAGCACACGTCCTAACTTTGGGTTTTCTATCTAACTAACGCACTAAGCGGCCAAACCACGCAAACCACAAAGCGAGTAGACTAAAAACAACAAAAACTAAACAAACACCACGCAGTTACACATAACAGAGATTATGCAAAAGAAATATGCATTCTATGTGTACGGTACCAATCGTACACAGTCACCTCTAAGGGGATCCTAGTAGGTAGGCTGTGCAGAAAAGTAAGCTCGTCTCTAAGATATGCACATACGTGGTTCTAAACCTAAATTCAAGCAAACACTAGGCAATAAAGTGAATACTAATATTACGCTGTTCCCCGGCAACGGCGCCAAAAATTTGATGTCTTCTTTTAAATCGTTGTAATTTTGAAAAGATTTTTATATGTAAACATGTGAAAACCAGACATCAAATAATAAAAACCGGTTCTCACTAGTGGATGAGACCGGGTCGAACTCAGGGAACGAGAATATTTCGTATTCAAGCGCACAAATCTAAACTATTTCTTTATTGCCAAATTATAAAATGTAAAATGTACGAGAAACAACTAACTATTACAACAAATGAATACCCTTCACTGAGGGCGTAAAGTGCAATATTTACAAACCCAATTAAATTCCTAATTCTAAACTAAAAAGTAAAAATCTTCTATTCTTGCACTTCGTGTCACGTATGCACTTCAGCTCCACTCCTGTGCTATCTTGCACAAAACAAATGAACACGAGCAGTACTAGAGATAGAAGTAAAACTATAAAAAAAATTACTAATTAGGTGCTAGAAATATGAAAGAAATCAGGAAAGAAACCTAAATGACTAATTACAGTTGGAAACTGATTCTAATTAAATCTACTACTAACTAACTAATTACTAAGCAAGTAACTACTAACTAACTAATTACAAAGCAATAACAAGAAAATGACATGAATTGTTTTAAAACAAACTAGAACTTAATTGAACGACATGAAATCAAGGAAGAAAACAAGAATTGAAAATGAAAATAATACAGAAAATGAGATGAAATCTATGACAAAAATAGAAAGCATAACATCAAGAAAGAAAAAAAACAAGTGACTTAAGAACTCAACAAGAAATCAAAAGAAATTGAAACAAAACATGAATTTACACTGAATTGAAAGCAAACGGAAATAGGAAAATTTAAATTTCAGAAACAGTAGTTAAAAGAATAAAAGAAAACAGGAAAAATGTAAAAACAAAACTAAAAAAAAACAAAACAGGAAATTAGAAAATACAGAAAATAGAAACTTACTGAATGACTAAAACATGAATTTGAAGATTTGTAAAACAAGAAGTGCTGAATGAAGAAAAGGAAACTTAAGAATTTAAAAAAAAAACAAAAATGTGCGTTGAATGAAAAATAGGAAAAAAAAATTGAAATAAAAGAAGAAGAAAACAGGAATCCTAAGTGATTTAAAACAGAAAAATTAAAACAAGACTATAAAACAGTAAACAGAAATAAGGAAACAGAAAATGAATGGAAGAAACATTAATAACAATGAGAATAAAGAAATCAGAATTACAGGAAATCAGAATTTGCAGAAAATAATAAAAAAATGACAGAAAATCAAAAGCTAATAAGAAATTACCATGATAAAAACAAGAAATGTAACAATCAAGAAATTGTAGAAATGATGAATCTAAACTAAAAAAACAAGAAATCATTAAAACAGGAAATACACAAAAAATGCTGAAATGAAATAAAAATTCAAGCAATTAACCGATCAACATTACAAGCAGAAACAAGAACTTGCAGAACTAATAAAAAAACATGAAATGAATTTCAGTAATGAACAAACAAGGAAAACAGAGAATCAAGGTAAAAAAAAAAAAACAAATAAGTGAGATAATCAGAATGTAGAAACATTGAATGACACATAAACAAACAATAAAAAGATAGAATGCATTGAAACACAGAATTTCAAATTAAACAATGCATTGAAAAATAAATTTATTTGAAAATTGAAACAGAACAACAAAAATCAAACAACACGTTGAAACAACCAATACAGGAAATCAAATTACAGTACACACAGAGATTGAACAAATCTTTTTCTTTTGTTTTTCTGAAACAACAATAAAATGACATAACTACTTAAAAAGAAGAAGAAGATGATGAATCCAAAGGAGAAGAAGAAGAAGAAGAAGAAGAAGAAGAAGAAGAAGAAGAAGAAGAAGAAGATGCAGAGGATGACTTACCGTACCAGAGGGGTTAGAAGAGAAATGGTGGCCTCCACCACCACGCCGTCGCCGGATTGTGTAGTCACCTCCACTGGAAAAGAGAATAGAGATAGGGAGAAGGGGAAGAAAGAGGGAAGAAACACGGTGGAGGGGAAGGATTAGGAAAGAGAGAAGAGAGGAAAAGAGGGGAAAGGGGAGACTCAGGTGTAAGAGGGGAGACGAGTTATTTTTTTTTGTTTTTCAGCTTTTAAGAAACCCAAACCGGCTTGAACCGGTTTGTAACAATTTTTTTTTCAGTTTTCAAAATCACAAACCGGTTTGAACCGGTTTGTTACAATTTGTTTTTTTCAGTTTTTTCAAAAAGCCCAAACCCTGTAATGGTTGGTTTTATTATTTTCAAAAATCTAAAAACTGTTTTAAAGAATTTTATTTGCTAAAAACCTCAAAAACTAAACTAAACTAAAGACTACTTCTTAAAAATATTTACACTAAACCTCATTTCAACTTATTTTTTATTTTTTTTTAAAAACTAACTAACTATATTTTCAACTCTAATTTTTATTTTACTTTTAGGAACTCGCAATGACAAACATTAAAATATTCATTAAATTGCAAAATAACACTAATTTTCAAGCATTTTCTTTTTTTAATTCATTTTAGCTCATTCACTCAAAACCAGCATAAAATTGGGTTTTAAATCATTTTTTTATGAAATCATGCATATTTTTTATATGAAATAACCCTAAAATATATGCATGATCACCTTAAAACCATATCTATGCATGATCGAATCACGATGAAATTTTTGGGACAACCTTAGAACACATATTTGCATGATAAATTTTCATAGCATTTGAAGACATATATGCATGATTGAATCACTATAAAAGTTTTTTGAGTAACTTAGAACACATATCTGCAAGGTTGAATCACTATGATTTTTTTTTTATCATCTTAGTACATATATTGGCATGATTGAGTCACTATAAAATATTTTGGACAACCTTAGAACACATATATGGATGATTGATTCACTATAAAAAAAAATTCGCAGCATTTGAACAAATATATGCATGGTTGAATCACTATAAAAGTTTTTTGAGTAACTTAGAACACATATCTGCATGATTGAATAACTATAATTTTTTTTTGACAGCCTGAGAACACATATATACATGATTGAATCACTATAAATTTTTTTTGACAGCCTTGCAACACATATATGCAAGATTGAATCACTATGAAATTTTTTTGACAGCCTTGGAACACACATATGCCTGATTGAATTAATATAATATATTTTGAAAGTCTTAGAACACATATATGCAAGATTGAATCACTATGAAGATTTTTGAACAACCATAGAACACATATATGCAAGATCGAGTCACCTTAAGTTTTTTTTAATTTTTTAGAACACATATATACATGATTGAATGACTATGATTTTTTTTTTTACAATGTTAGAACACATATATGCATGATTGAGTCACTATGAAATTTTTTTGATAGCCTTAGAACACATATGCAGGATTGAATCACTATAAATTTTTTTTGACAGCCTTAGAGCACATAAATGCATCATTCAATCACAATGAAATTTTTTTGACAGCCTTAGAACACATATATGCATGATTGAATCACTATGAAATTCTTTTGACAGCGATAGATAACATCTATGTATAATTGAATCACAAAAAAAAAAATTGACAGCCTTAGAACACATATGTGCATGATTGAATCACTATGAATTTTTTTTTACAACCTTAGAACACAAATATGCATGATTGTTTCACTACCAGTTTTTTTTATAGCATTTGTACACATATATGCATGATTGAATCACTGTAAAAAAATTTTGAGTAACTTATAACACATACCTGCACAATTGAATTAATATAAATTTTTTTTATGCATCTTAGAACACTTATCTACATGACTGAATCACTATGAAATATTTTTGACAGCCTTAGAGCATATATATGCATGATTCAATCACTAGGAAATTTGTTTGACAGTCTTAGAACACATATATGCAAGATTGATTTTTTTTTTACAGCCTTAGTACACATATATGCATGATTGAATCACTATAAACTTTGTTTGACAGCCTTAAAATACATATATGCATGATTGAATCACTATGATTTTTTTTACAACCTTAGAACACATATACGCATGATTGAGTGTAACACCCCATTTATTTTTAATGAAAATTCTATTTTTATTTTTTTTAAAAACATTTAACTAGATAAATGAGGAGCTACTAAGAACTTCAATCTTATTCCATCATAACAAAGTTTATTACATCAAGTCAAATATCCAGAAACATTAAACAGAAAAGTAGTAGTGCCATGATCGCCTGACGATGCCGCCGCCCTCACTCTGATTGTACATTTATGTCTTCACCTGAAAACAATAAACCATAAAGGAATCAGACTACCACTGTCTGAGTAAGTGATAGAGTCCAAAATACATATGTGCAGTGTCATGTGAACAAGTATGTAGGAATTATGATTTACCAGAGGTTTAATCCTCATATACATATATTTTTCTTTCTAAGTTTTGTTCCACTTGAACCCCTATCGGTCCCATTTGTTATTTCCACATTTATTTGTTTGAATCTTCATTTAATTCTTACCCTGTGGGTACGCACAGGCATTCGACATCGTAGCGGACCGAGATTATACAGGGGTTCATATAACCCGTATAACTAGCCGTACGGATACCCAAAAGGGGCGCGGTGCTCGACCGAGAGAGATCCCCAATTGGCATAGACTAACATTGGATGCACCCATAACTCTTCTGCAGAAGACTCAGACCCACCACCTAGGACTCACTGGTGGTCCTGGTCCCCTAACTCCGAGGACTGGGGACCGGGTGAGACGCCTCGCTCTCACAATACAAGTATGTCCCACGGAGTGTGTACCATCCACTCTCTCCAAAGTGGACCATGGGTCTGGTAACATACACTGTGATCTAGTGTACCCAGAACCCGGGAATCCAGTAACGTACACCGTCGTGGTGTATCCAGAAACCCAAAGAGAAACCAGTAACATATACCCTATTTCGGTATACCCAGTTCTCGTAACTTGTCTTCTTGTATTATAATATTTATTATGTATGGCTAACTCGATGAAGTCTTCTTATGCCAGTTAGCACACCGAATTCACACGACTCTCCGAACCTATAATTCTATCTCGAGTTATACCATCCTCAGGTCATGCTCTACGACCCCTTCTGGGTGAATGAGCATTCCCACTCCTTTTTAGTTCTCACAACCATGTGCCTACCACCATGCTTCGCCCACGTGAATAGTTCACATTAAGGACGTGGCCACAACAGCCCTTCTGCATAATACAAAAATGGTTATATACTTAACGCGATACTCTGTGAAAAAGAGGGTCCATATATGTATATATGTATATCTATATATCTATATACTTATATATATATATATATATATATATATATATATATATATATTATTTTATTTTAGCAGTTACTGATTATCTATCATTCTACCTGTCCACTTTATTGAAGCCACTGTAACCGACATGACTCTGCAAACCGTTTGATGTGGTATCACCAAAAGCAGTGGTTTCGGTACTCTGACCCACTACGGTGAATTTGCTAACACACTACGTTGGCCACCGTAGAATTCAGTTCTGTTGAACTTACCCACCAGCCACCCTATCAGTCCAGACTAGACGAACTGGACTCCAACCGTCATAACCCAGCCGGTCCCAAGAGGCCCTACAGCGTGCCATCTAATTGACCCCTTACTATCTGTAACAGTGATCAGTTTCACATAAAAATCCCATGTTATGTCACTAGGCAACCACAACGATGTCTTAAGCTCCAGCAAGAAGAGAACGTGTATTCATTCCTATAGGTAATCCGTTAGTCAGCCTAATCCTTATATGAGTTAGAAATATTAAAGTGATAAGCTAAACCCCACCATTAGAACAGGTTCACGTTGAGGTGAGGTACCTTGATCTGGACATATGAAAAAAAACTCCCTCTTAATGTAATTGCAAAATCTCAATATGTCTGGGTATTAAAAATTATTTCACTACCTTATGTTCACGCTAGGCATACAACTAAAACTAACAAACAGGTGATCTGAAATTGAACTAATTCACACCTTTATTATACATATAGTTACGTTGGGAAACCTGATTTATTTATTGCTATTCATTCTATGGTAATAGTCTGAAACCCAACTCCAATCACTAATTTCATGAACCAACATTATAAAAAAAATCTGGGGGTTTGATGGTATAATTCAAATAGTGTGATATCACGATTAGTGAGGATTGTGTGCTGTATACATTGAGTGATACACAGTATGCTGTACATGGGACCAAAAAAAAAAAACTACACCATAACCCGATAAAAAAAAAATCTCTCTTATTAATTCATGTCATCATCCAGATTGAGGTTTTGGACCTCTTACAACCTTAATTTACTTGCAGTTCTCAAAGTAGTGTGAGCAAGACATGATAAAAAAAAAACATAAGACTAATAAGCCTACCAGATTTTCTTTTTTCCAGTAAATCATATTAAATCCCACGATTGAACTAATCACTCAGGTTCTGTTTGCTCACTAACTGGGTTGCGACACACATAAACCCATCTGCAACTGGATGCAAAAATTCGAACTCTACGCTATTGACGGCTAATATTGAAGATGCCCTGACGTCTACATTGCAAATGGCCCTTCCTTGACGCGTTTTATTTTCAGACTACCTAAAAGGAGAAATTCGATACTAACGTCTAAATTCATATTTGAATCATACATGTGACACGTTTAAACCAAACTATACGAGAAATATTCCCCTTTTTATTTTCCAGATTTTTTTTTCTCTAGGTCTAATGGTTACTCGGTTTAATGGGAGTGTTTGAACTACCAAATAACAAATCCATTATATGGTTTAGGAACACATTACATGGCAAATAATGTATTTAGTTGTGTATCCCCTACCTCGTGAGAGCGTGAATCCACCAGAAAAATGTTCGCCTTCCTCGCGGACGTCCGGTAACCGTGCACCAACTCCTCGCCGGGATCAATGGTGGGAAGTCGTTCAGCTGGTTGGACTGAAGGGGAGAGGGAAGGAGGGTCACACGTTTGAGCTGAAGGGGGCGAGAGAGAGAGAGAGCAAGAGCTTGGGTTCCAAGGTATTTCGTTGGTTGTTGTAGGGTTTCTAAAAAAAAAATGTAAAATTAATATGGCCTTTATTGCAGCCTTCCCAATTGCTGGAATGTTGGACTTCCAAGGTGGCCCAACGTTCAACCTTTCCTAAAAGAAAATTGCCCCTACCTCCGGATTAAATTCCTCCTTTATTTCCACCTTGATTTCTTATTTATATTTTTTTTTCTTGGTTGGGCTTCCAAGTTGGGAAAAACGCCCATTCCTTTGGGCGTCACCCATTCCCCATTTAAGTCTCCTTAAATGGGAAGTTGAAACGCCCAATTAGAGAGAGGAGGAAATAAAAAAAATTGTTAATCCTTTATAAAAAAAAAATGTTCTTTATTATTGGTGCCCTGGGGTTTTGAACTGAGGTCTCCATCCGAATGGGTAACTAGCCCCACCATTGCACCAGGTTGTGTTTCGTTGCAATACCTTGCAACAATAACCCATTTGTCCTCTTTTGATGCATTTTACAAAAATAGCAAACAACAACAACAACAACAACTACGCCTTCATCCCAAAACAATTGGGGTCAGCGATATGAACCAAAAAAGAAATTCATTTTGGGTCTTCCACATGAATCCTTTTCCTCCAATCATTTCTATCCAACGCCATGTCCTCGGTGAGGTTCAAAGCATTCATATCCTTTCCTATCATCTCCATCCAAGTCTTCCTAGGCCTACCCCGACCTCTTTTAACTAATATATTTTCCCATTTCTCCAACCTTCTAACTGGAGCATCATTAGGCCTTCGCCGAATATGTCCAAACCACCGTAAACGATTCTCTCGCATCTTATTTTCAATGGGTGCAACACCTACCTTCTTACGTATCTCTTCGTTCCGAATCTTATCTTTTATTGTATTTCCACACATCCATCTAAGCATCCGCATCTCAGCTACACTCATTTTTTGAATATGATGTCTCTTGGCAGCCCAACATTCCGTACCATATAGTAAAGCGGGTCTAATAGTCGTCCTATAAAACTTTCCCTTCAACCGCAATGGCATTCTACGATCGCACAACACTCCAGTAGCACTTTTCCATTTCATCCACCCAACCTTTATCCTATGATTTACATCTCCATCAATTTCTCCATACTTTTGAATGATGGATCCCAAATATTTGAAATAATCATTCACCGGTATATCTTGCTCACCAAGTTTCACTACACTCCCATCACTACTTCGTTGCTTACTAAACCGACATTCCATATATTCAGTCTTACTCTTACTCAACTTAAAACCTCTAGCTTCCAATGTCTGTCTCCATAATTCTAACTTAGCATTAACCCCAGCTCTAGACTCATCAATCAAAACAATATCATCAGCAAACAACATACACCACGGTACATTTTCTTGAATTGATCTCGTAAGCTCATCCATCACTATCGCAAATAGGAAAGGGCTTAAAGCAGATCCTTGATGTAACCCAACCGTTATCGGAAAATTGGTTGTCACCCCTCCACAAGTGCGGACATTGGTTACTACTCCTTCATACATATCTTTAATTATACTAATGTACTTGAGAGAAACACCTTTCTTCATCATTGTCCACCAAAGAACGTCCCTAGGTACTCTATCGTATGCCTTCTCTAAATCAATAAAAACCATATGCAAATCTTTGTTCCTCTCTCTATATCTTTCAATAAGTTGTCTAAGAAGATGTATAGCTTCCATAGTTGATCTTCCAGGCATAAAACCAAATTGATTCTCCGATATCATGACAACCTTCCTCAACCTAGACTCAATCACCCTCTCCCAAAGCTTCATAGTATGACTCATGAGTTTTATACCACGATAGTTTGTGCAATCTTGTATATCACCCTTATTCTTATATAAAGGCACCAAAGTACTCTTCCTCCACTCATTAGGCATCTTATTTGTTCGCCAAATCAAGTTAAAAAGATTTGTCAACCATTCTAAACCTTTCTCTTCCAAGCATTTCCAAGCCTCGATAGGTATACCATCTGGGCCAACTGCCCTTCTTGATTTCATTTTCTTCAAAGCCTCTGCAATTTTTTTCTTTTGAATCTTGCGCATGAAGTCACGATTTATCTCATGAAAAGGAATAGAGAAGTCTCCAAGATCTTGAGCATGACTATCATTAAATAACTTATCAAAATAATCTTTCCATCTCTCCTTAATCTCCTTATCTTTGACTAAAACCCTTTGCGTTTCATCTTTGATACATCTAACCATACCCAAATCCTTCGATTTCCTATCTCTCATCTTTGCAAGCCTATAAATATCCTTCTCGCCTTCTTTGGTATCCAACTTGTCATAAACCTCCTTATATACCTTAGCCCTCGCGTTTCGAACAACTATTTTAGCTTCCTTCTTTGCTATCATATACTTCTCCAAATTCTCATTATCACGACTCTTACTTAGATTTCTATAACACTCTCTTTTAACCTTAATAGCTAATTTGACATCCTCGTTCCACCATGATGTATCCTTACCTAGTGGTGCACCGCCTTTAGACTCACTCAATACCTCCTTAGCTACTTTTCTCATACCACCCGCTATCTTATTCCACATTGATTCTGAATCCTCCTCGAGACACCAATCAACTTCCTTAACTACCTGCTCTACAAACATTCCTTGTTTAGCTCCTTTCAGTGCCCACCACTTAATTCTAGGATCTATCTTATGTCTATCCCTTTTGCGGCATTGTCTAATTCTAAGATCTAAAATTAAGACTCTATGTTGTGTAGCTACACTTTCTCCTGGTATAACCTTACAATCGATGCAACAACCCCTATCTCTCTTTCTAAGTAGGAAAAAATCTATCTGACTCGTATTAACCCCACTTTTAAATGTTACTAGGTGAGACTCCCTCTTCCTAAACCAAGTGTTTGCTAAGATCATATCATAGGACAAACAAAAATCTAAAATCCTTTCTCCACTTTCATTTCTTTTTCCTATACCATAGCCTCCATGGATATTCTCAAATCCATCCCTACTAATGCCTACATGTCCATTAAGGTCACCGCCGATGAAAAGCTTTTCTCCATAAGATGTCTCTTGTACTACTCCATCTAAATCTTCCCAAAATTGATGCTTAATGGAATCATCTAAACCTACTTGAGGTGCATAAACACTAATAATATTAATAATATCCGTACCTAATACTAATTTAATAAGTAAAATTCTATCACCCTTCCTACGGACCTCAACTACATTATCTATAAACTGACGACTCATAACAATCCCTACTCCATTCCTATTCCTATTTATTCCTGTATACCAAATCTTATATCCCCAAGGTTCTATCACTTTAGCTTTCTCACCTACCCATTTGGTCTCTTGAAGACATAAAATATCAATCTTTCTCCTACACATAACATCTACTAACTCTACCAACTTACCAGTTAAAGACCCTATGTTCCAAGTGGCTAACCTAATTTTATGGTCTTGGACTAACTTCTTTACCCCCACCCGTCCAACAAAGTGAGGGAACCCTTGCCTATTTGACACCACACCCGGGCGCCGGTGTGACGCGTCGCTTCTGGGTGACGACCTAGCAACCCTTGCACATTTATCACTGCCTCCGGGCCTAGAGAGTACAGCGCGTCGCTCAGTAGGGAACGCCCCAACGAAATTCTCATATTGGTTCATTTTCATAGGATATGACAAAGTTTTTATGTTGGCTGTCACAGGCCTACCGCAACCCTCCTCCTTTATCCGGGCTTGGGACCGGCAGTGTATAACTACACAGGCGGAGTTATTTTACAAAAATAGCATTTTCTAAAAATATTCGGGTGTCCATGGGGTTTCGAACCACACTCTCTTCCTGTTGAGGCAACCCACCATACCAGTGCGCCAATTCTTACTTGGTTGTACTTCTTTTCAACTAAAACTACTTCAGTGATGGGCGATAATCGCAAGAGGTGATACTGTCGAGATATATTTTGCGAATGTAGTTGAAATTAAAAATTTGAAGCTGGATTTTTAGGTGGGTTTCGACTCCATCCAAGATCCTAATCCCTATATACTATTCGAACCCGATTGTTGGATCCGCTTGATCCATTTGTATCGATTCTTCATCCCTTTGACGAATCCATTTCCAACAATTATAACCTTTATTAAATTTGATAATTGTCGAAATTTTGTGGGCTTTACATTGAGTCACAATGAAATTTTTTTGATAGCCTTAGAACACATCTATACATTATTGAATCTGAATAAATTTTTTTTGATAGCCTTAGAACACATAAATGCATGATTGAATCACTATATTTTTTTTTTGACAACCTCAAAACACATACATGCACGATTGAGTCACAATGAAATTTTTTTGACAGCCTTAGAACACATATATGCATGATTGAATCACTATGAATTTTTTTTGACAACCTTAGAACACATATATGTATGATTGAATCACTATAAAAAAATTTTGATAGCATGAGAACACATATATGCCTCAGTGAATCACTATGAAATTTTTTTGACAGTCTTAGAACACATATGCAAGAGTAAATCACTATAAATTTTTTTTGACACCCTTAGAACACATATTTGCCTGATTGAATCACTGTGAATTTTTTTTGACAGCCTTATAACACATATACACATGATTAAATCACTATGAAATTTTTTTGACAGCCTTAAAACACATATATGCATGATTAAATCACTATGAAATTTTTTGGACAGTCTTAGAACAAATATATGCATGATTGAATCACTATAAAATTTGTTTTACAGCCTTAGAACACATATATGCTTGATTGAATCACCATAAATTTTGTTTACAACCTTAGAACACATATATGCAAGATTGAATCACTATGAATTTTTTTTGACTACCTTAGAGCACATATATGCATGAGTGAATCACTATGAAATTTTTTCGACAGCCTTAGAACCCATATATGCATGATTGAATTACTACAATTTTTTTTTTGACAAGCTTAGAACACATATATGCATGATTGAATCACTATAAATTTTTTTTGAGTAACTTAGAGTATATATCTGCTTGATTGAATCAGTATAAATTTTTTTTGACATCCTTAAAACACATACAGGCATGATTGAATCACTATAAAATTTTTTTGAGTAACTTAGAACACTTATCTGCATGACTGAATCACTATGAAATTTTTTTGACAGCCTTAGAACATATATATGCATTATTCAATCACTATGAAATTTGTTTGATAGCCTTAGAACACATATATGCAAGATTAATTTTTTTTCACAACCTTAGTACACATATCTGCAAGACTGAATCACTATGAAATTTATTTGACAACCTTAAAACACATATATGCATGATTGAATCACTAGGAATTTTTTTTGACAACCTTTGAGAACATATATGCATGCTTGAATCACAATGAATTTTTTTGACAGCCTTAGAACACATCTTTATCTGATTGAATCACAATTAAATTTTTTTGACAGCCTTAAAACACATATATGCATGATTGAATCACTATGATTTTTTTTGAAAACTTTACAACACATGCATGATTGAATCACTACCAAATTTTTTTGACAGCATTATAACACATATGCATGATTGAGTTACTATAAATTTGTTTTGAGTAACTTAGAACACATATCTGCGTGATTTAATCACTATAAAAGAAATTTGACCACCTGAAAAAAACATATATACATGATTGAATCACTATGAATTTTTTTGGACAGCCTTAGAACACATATTTGCATGACTGAATCGCTATAAAATTTTTTGGTCAACCCTAGAACACATACATGGATGATTGATTCACTACAAATAAAATTTCACAGCATTAGAACACACATATGCATGATTGAATCACTATGAATTTTTTTTGACATCCTTAGAACACATATCTCCATGATTGAGTCACTATGAATTTTTTTTCACAGCCTTAGAACATATATATGCATGATTGAATAACTATGAATTTTTTTTGACAGCCTTTGAACACATATATGCAATATTGAATCACTATGAATTTTTTTTGACTACCTTAGAACACATATAAGCATGATTGGATTACTATAATTTTTTTGACAGGCTTAGAACACATATATGCATGATTGAATCACTATGAAAATTTTTTAACGACCTTAGAAAACATATATGCAAATTTGAATCACCCTAATTTTTTTTTCACATTCTTAGAACACGTATGCATGATCGAATTACTATGATTTTTTTTTGACAATGTTAGAACACATGTATGCATGATTGAGTCACTATGAAATTTTTTTGATAGCCAAAGAACACATATATGCATGAGTGAATCTGTATGAAATCTTTTTGACAGCCTTAGAACACATATGTGCATGATTGAATCTCTATGAATTTTTTTTGACATCCATAGAACACATATATGCATGATTGAATCACAATAAATTTTTTTGACAGCCTTAGAACACATCTATAAATGATTGAATCACAATAAATTTTTTTTGACAGCCTAAGAACACATATATGCATGATGGAATCGCTATGATTTTTTTTTGAAAATCTTAGAACACATATATTCATGTGTGAATTACTACCATTTTTTTTATAGCATTAGAACATATATATGCATGATTGAATAACTCTAATTTTTTTTTGAGTAACTTGGAACACATATCTCCTTGATTGAATCAATATAAAAAAAATTTGACAACCTTAAAACCACATATATACAAGATTGAATCACGATGAAATTTTTTGTAGAGCCTTGGAACACATATTTGCATGACTGAAGCACTTTAAATTTTTTTGGACAACCTTGTAACACAAATATGGATGATAGATTCAATATAAAAAAAATTTCACAGATTTGAACACATATATGCATGATTGAATCACTATAAAAGTTTTTTGAGTTACATAGAACACATATCTGTATGATTGAATCACTATGAAATTTTTTTGACAGTCTTAGAACATATATTGGCATGACTGAATCACTATAAATTTTTTTGGACAACCTTAGAACTCATATTTGCATGATTTAATCACTATAAAAGAAATTTGACAGCCTTAAAAAAACATATATACATGATTGAATCACTCTGAATTTTTTTGGACAGCCTTAGAACACATATTTGCATGACTGAATCACTATAATTGTTTTTGGACAACCCTAGAACACATATATGTATGATTGATTCACAAAAAAAAGAATTCACAGCATTAAAAAACACATATGCACGATTAAATCACTATGAAATTTTTTTGACATCCTTAGAACACATATCTCCATGATTGAATCACTATGAACTTTTTTCACAGCCTTAGAACACATATATGCATGATTGAATCACTATGAATTTTTTTTGACAGCCTTTGAACACATATATGCAAGATTGAATCACTATGAAATTTTTTTGACTGCCTTAAAACACATATAAGCATGATTGAATTACTATATATATTTTTTTTGATAGGCTTAGAACACATATATGCATGATTGAATCACTATGAAAATTTTTTAATGACCTTAGAAAACATATATGCAAATTTGAATCACCCTAATTTTTTTTTTCACATTCTTAGAACACATGTACGCATGATCGAATCACTATGAAATTTTTTTGACAATGTTAGAACAAATGTATACATGATTGAGTCACTATGAATTTTTTTTCATAGCCTAAGAACACATATATGTATGTGTGAATCAGTATGACATCTTTTTGACAGCCTTAGAACACATATTTGCATGATTGAATCATTATGAAATTTTTTTGACATCCATAGAACACATATATGCATGATTGATGATGCATGAAATGCACATCATGTTAATAAGTTTTTCATACATTTTGTAACAATTTTAAGGTTTTAAACCCATGTTTAGATGTATTTTGATAGTAAGGAGTTATGGTTCGAATTTCAGAAAAATCGGAGTTAAAATGAGAGAGTTATGGCTATTTCAGTGTTTGGGCACAAATTTCGAGGTGAATCAGATCCATATCCGACCCAATTAGGTTATTTGGACTTTGGATCAATCCTTAGAAAGCCCAAAACCCAACCCACACGCCTATCCATATCCAATTCAAGAAGTTTTGCAAAAAACCCCCCAAATAGTGGCGCCTAGCAAAATTTTATTTTTTAACCTTCTTTCTGAAAAATGTCAAAATTATAAATACAATTTTTAGAGAAGCCCTAGACGTCTTTGGCTTGGATTGATGCCCCCTGCAGTGCTTCTAGCTCCAGCATCTCCTTCCCCTCCATTCTCCCACGTTTTGGCCATTAAAGATCGGTTCATGCTTGGTTTCCAAGCATATTTCGACCTCTCTTGTGATTTATATCCATTTCTTCCTTCTTCCTTGTTGTGTTTTCACCATTTTGCTGTGTTTTTGCAGATGTAGCAGAGGTGGAGAGTACTAACCTTGTGTGGGAGTGCGAAACACACCAACAAGGTGAGCCGGCCCTACCTCCATCCGGTTTTCTACACCCTCCAATCGAGAATCGGCGCATACTCCATCTTCGATGGATCTCCAACGTGTAGCAGCTGCAAAAGTTCTGTCTTTGGTAAAGTCCAGCATTCTCGTCCCGTTTGGGACGTCAAGGTCAAGCCACGGTCCGCTCTTCTTCATCCCCCGGACGTCAGATCTTCCAAGAGGTAGGTCTTCTTCTTCCTTCTCTTCTAGCTAAAACCGAAATCGTGGGATTTGATTGTGTCTTGTTTTGCTTTCATTTTTAAAAAGAAATAAAAAATCGACTAGATTTATTCTAGCCGATCTTTGCATTTTCGTTAAAGGTGTGTGTTTAGGTTGGTAAGTCATGTGGTTTGCTGTGTGTTTTGTATGTTAACAGCAGCATAAAATTGTGTTAGTTCATCTCATTATTTTAGGATTGTTCTAAATAATTGTTTTAATCATTTTGTGTTTTTGTGTTTTGTGTCTATTGAAAAAATTACAAAAATCGAGTTTTATTTTCTTTATGTTTTTAATGAATTCCAGCATAGTGCTGTTCATGTTTGCATTTGTGTAATTAGGAGTTCTTTTTATTATATTTTAATTTAGTTTTATCAAAATAGTAGTTACTTAGTTTAATCGTTTTTTGTTAATTTATATTTTATTTTATTTGGTCTTCTTCTTCCCCAAGGTGGGGCGGCAGCCATTAGAGCTCAATTCGAGTTCTAGGTTGTTTTTGGTAATTAGTAATTGTAATTAAGTAGGTTTAATTAGGTTGTCTAGATTCAATGTATTAGGGTTTTATTTCCTAGCCGTTTTTAGGGGTCATTTAGGTAGGTTTTGGGAATTAGGGTAGCATTTAATTTTAGAAAGTCGTGTTTTTCAATTAGGTCTTTTCATTACCTAGATGAGTTTTAAATTCTTTAGTTTATAAAGTCTTAAATTAGGGTTGGCAAGTTTTAGGAAGGAGGGCAATTAATGCATGGAAGTTTGGAAATTTTTTGGAAAGAGTAAGTTTTAAAAAATCGTGTGGGGTATTTAAAGAAGGAATTAAGTCTTGATTGCTTATTAATAGGGAGTTACGAATTGAGCTTTGAAAAGAGATTTTGAAAATCAAGTGGATTTCCAAAGTGGGTGTGTATGGTTTCAAGAAAGAATTAATTGCATTTAATTTCTTGTTTGGAAAGTCAAAATCGTGTATCTATATAGGTTGGACGGTTGGCTTCTCAAAAAAAGGAATTAATATCAATTAAAGACTTTCACTCTTGGGTTTGGAAATTGCATTGATCCAAGTTTCCAAATTGGATTTAAAAGCTAATTAAGGTTGTAACTCCCCATTAGAAGGACGATTTTTGGACTTCTCAATTTCCAAAATTATCTTTGAATCTTTATTGTGTGCCTATCATTCTAACCGTCCCTAGTGAGTTAGCATAATTTAGAATTAAATAGCATAGTTAGTAACCCTAGTCCAAGTCAAAACCCTAGGTTAAGCTTAGTAAAAAAATTTTATAGTGATTCAATCATGCATATATATGATCTAAGTCTGTCAAAAAAAAATTATAGTGATTCAATCATGCTTTTACGTGTTCTGAGGCTGTCAACAAATTTTCATAGTGATTCAATCATGCATATATGTATTTTAAGGCTGTCAAAAAAAAATTATATTGATTCAATCATGCATATATGTTTTCTAAGGCTGTCAAAAAAATCTCATAGTCATTCAATCATGCATATTTCTATTCTATGGTTGTTAAAAAAAATTCATAGTGATTCAGTCATTCATATATATGTTCTAAGGCTATCAAAAAAACATTATAGTCATTCAATCATGCATATATTTTTTCTTAGGCTGCAAAAAAAATTCATTGTGATTCAATCATGCATGTGTGTGTTCTAAAGCTGTCAAAAAAAATTTATAGTGATTAAATCATGCTCATGTGTGTTTTAAGGTTGTAAAAAGACTTTCATACTGATTCAATCATGTATATGTGTACTAAGGTGGTCAAAAAAAATTTATAGTGATTCAATCATGCATATATGTGTTCTAAGACTGTAAAAAAAAAATTGTATTAATTCAATCATGCATATATGTGTTTTAAGGCTGTAAAAAAAAATTATAGTGATTTAATCATGCATATATGTGTTCTATTGTTGTCAAAAAAATGCTATAGTGATTCAATCATTCATATGTGTGGTCTAAGGTTGTCAAGAAAAATCATTTTGATTCAATCATGAATATATGTGTTCTATGGCTGTCAAAAAATTCCATAGTGACTCAATCATGCATATATGTGTTCTAAGGTTGTCATAAATATTTCATAGTGATTCAATCATGCATATATGTGTTCTAAGGCTCTCAAAAAAATTTCATAGTCATTCAATCATGCATACATGTGTAGTAACGCAGCAAAAAAATTTCATAGTGATTGAATCATGCATATATGTGTTCTAAGGCTGTGAAAAAAATTTCATTGTTATTTAATCATGCTTATTTATATTCTAAGGCTGTCAAAAAAATTTATATGGATTCAATCTTCCATATTTGTGTTCTAAGTCTGTCAACAAATTTTGTAGTGATTCGATCTGGCATATATGTGTGCTAAGAATGTCAAAAAAATATCATAGTGATTCAATCCTGCATATATGTGTTCTTAGGGTGCAAAAAAAATTCATAGAGATTCAATCAAGCACATATTTTCTCTAAGGCTGTAAAAAAAAATTCATAGTTATTCAATCAAGCATATATGTGTTCTAAGGGTGTAAAAAAAAATTCATAGTGATTAAATCAAGCTTTTACGTGTTCTAAGGCTGTCAAAAAAATTTCATAGTGATTCAATCTTGTAGATATGTGTTCTAAGGCTGTTAAAAAAAATTAGATTGATTCAATCATGCAAATATGTTTTCTAAGGCTGTCAAAAAAATGTCATAGTGATTCAATCATGCATATAAGTATTCTATTGTTGTTAAAAAACTTTCATAGTGATTCAATCATTCAGATATATGTTCTAAGGTTTTCAAAAAAAATTCAATCATTCAATCATGCATATATGTGTTCTTAGGCAGCAAAAAAATTTAATTGTGATTCAATCATGCATATATGTGTTCTAACGCTGTAAAAAAAATTTATAGTGATTCAATCATGCATATATGTGTTCTAAATCTGTCAAAAAAAATTTTGTAGTGATTAAATCATGCTTTTACGTGTTCTAAGGTTGTCAAAGAATTTTATAGTGATTCAATCATGCATATATGTGTTTTAAGTCTGTCAAAAAAAAATTATATTGATTCAATCATGCATATATGTGTTCTAAGGCTGTCAAAAAAATCTCATAGTCATTCAATCATGCATATATGTATTCTATGGTTGTTAAAAAAAATTCATAGTGATTCAGTCATTCATATATATGTTCTAAGACTATCAACAAAAAATTATAGTCATTCAATCATGCATATATTTTTTCTTAGGCTGCAAAAAAATTTCATAGTGATTCCATCATGCATGTGTGTGTTCTAAAGCTGTCAAAAAAAATTTGCATATAATAAATCATGCTTATATCTGTTCTAAGAATGTCAAAAGACATTCATATTGATTCAATCATGCATATGTGTTCTAAGGTGGTCAAAAAAAATTTGTAGTGATTCAATCATGCATATATGTGTTCTAAGGCTGTCAATTTTTTTTTTATTGATTCAATCATGCATATATGTGTTCTAAGGCCATCAAAAAAGATTTTATAGTGATTTAATCATGCATATATGTGTTATATTGTCCTCAAAAAAATGTCATAGCGATTCAATCATTCATATATGCGGTCTAAGGCTGTCAAAGATATTTCATAGTGATTCAATCATGCATATATGTGTTCTAAGGCTCCCAAAAAAAATTCATTGTGATTCAAGCATGCATATTTGTGTTTTAATGCTCTCAAAAAAAGTTTATAGTGAATCAATCATGCGTATATGTGTTCTAATGCTCTAAAAAAATTTTCTAGAGATTCAATCACGCAAATATGTGTTCTAACAATGCTAAAATAATTTCATAGTGATTCAATCATTCACTTGTGTGTTCTAAGGCTGCGAAAAAAATTCATAGTGATTCAAGCTTGCATATATGTGTTCTAAGGCTGTCAAAAAAAATTCTTAGTGATTCAATCATGCATATATGTGCTCTAAGTCAGCAAAAAATTTTTATAGTGATTCAATCATGCATGTATGTGTTTGGATGCTGTCAATTTTTTTCCAGAGATTAAATCATGTATAAATGTGTTCTAAGACTGTCAAAAAAAATTCATAGTGATTCAATCATGCAAATATGTGTTCTAAGGCTGTCAAAAAAATTTCATATTGATTTAATCATGCAGATATTTGTTTTAAGTTTCTCAAAAAAAATTTATTGTGATTCAATCCTGCATATATGTGTTCTAATGCTCTAAAAAAAAAGTGATTGAATGACACATATATGTGTTCTAAGGCTGTCAAAAAAAAATTCATAGTCATTCAATCATGCATATATGTGTACTAACGCTGCAAAAAAAATTCATAATGATTCAATCATGCATATATGTGTTCCATGGCTGTCAAATAAATTTTGTAGTGATTCAATCATGCATATTTGTGTTCTAAGGCTGTTAAAAAAAATCACAGTGATTCAATCATGTATATATGTGATCTAAGGCTGTCAAGAAATTTATAGTGATTCAGTCATACATATATGTGATGTAAGGTTGTCAAAAAAATTTCATAGTGATTAAATCATGCTTATTTGTGTTCTAAGGCTGTCAGAAAAATTTCATAGTGATTCAATCATTAATATAAGTGTTCTAAGGCTGTCAAAAAATTTCGTAGTGATTCAATATTGCATATATGTGCTATAAGGCAGTCAAAAAAATGTCATAGTGATTTAATCATGAATATATGTGTTCTAATGGTCTCAAAAAAAATTCTAGTGATTCAATCATGTATATATGTGTTCTAAGGCTATAAAAGCAATTCATAGTGATTCAATCATGCATATATATGTTCTAAGGCTGCAAAAAAAGTCATAGTGATTTAATCATAAATATATGTGTTCTAAGGCATTCAAAAAAAAATTCATAATGATTCAATCATTCATATATGTATTCTAATGCTCTAAAAAAAAAATCTAGTGATTCAATCACGCATATATGTATTCCAAGTTTGTCGATTCATAGTGATTCAAAATTTCATATATATGTTTCTAAGGCTGCAAAACAATTTCATAGTGATTCAATCATGCATATATGTGTTCTAAGGCAGTAAAAAAAAATTAATAGTGATTCAATTATGCATATATGCGTTCTTATGATCACAAAAAAAATTTCTAGTCAATCAATCACAAATACTTGTGTTCTAAGGTTGTTAAAACAATTTCATAGTAATTTAATCATTCATATATTTGTTCTAAGGCTGCAAAAATAATTCATAGTGATTCAATCGTGCATATATGTGTTCTAATCACTCAAAAGAAATTTATAGTGATATAATCAAGCATATGTGTGTTCTAAGATTATAGAAAAAAGTTTATGGTGATGCTATCTTGCATATAATTGTTCTAAAGCTCTAAAAAAAAATCTATACTGACTCAATAATGCATATATGTGTTCTAAGGCTGTCAAAAAAAATTCGTTGTGATTCAATCATGCATATATGTTTTCTATGGCTGCAAAAAAAATTCATAGTGATTAAATCATGCATATATGTTTTCGATAGCTGACAAAAAAAATCATAGTGATTCAATCTTGCATATATATGTTCGGAGGCTGTCCAAAATTTTTTATAGCTATTAAATCATGCATATATGTGTTCTCAGAATAAATAAAAAAATCATAGTGATTCAATCATGCATACATTTGTTTGGAAGCTATCAAATTTTTTTATAGAGATTCAATCATGTCTATATGTGTTTTAGGACTGTCAAAAAAAATTCATAGTGATTCAATCATGCAGATATGTGTTCTAATGCTCTCAAAAAAAAAAATTTGTGATTCAATCACGAGTATATCTGTTCTAAGGCTGTCAAAAAAATTTCAGTCATTTAATCATGCATATAAGTGTTCCAATGTTGCAAAAAAATTTCATAGTGATTCAATCATGCCGATATGTCTTCTATGGTTGTCAAATAAATTTCATAGTGATTCAATCATGCATATTTGTGTTCTAAGGCTGTCAAAAATATTTCATAGTGATTCAATCATGCATATATGTATTCTAAGGCTGTCAAAAAAATTTATAGTGATTTAATCACACATATATGTGATCTAAGGCTGTCAAAAAGTTTTCATAGTGATTAAATCATGCCTATTTGTGTTCTAAGGTTGTCAAAAAAAAATTCATAGTGATTCAATCAGTAATATATGTGTTCTAAGGCTGTCAAAAAATTTTTTAGTGATTCAATCACGCTTATATGTGTTCTTAGGCTGCAAAAAAAATTCACTGTGATTCAATCATGCATACATGTGTTCTAAGGCTGTCAAAAAATTTTCACAGTGATTCAATCACGCATATATGTGTTTTAAGGTGGTCAAAAAAGTTTTATAGTGACTCAATTTTGCATATATATGTTCTAAGGCTATCAAAAAAAAATTATATTGATTCAATCATGCATATATGTGTCCTAAGGCTGTCATAAAAATATCATAGTGATTCAATCATGCATATATGTGTTCTATTGTTCTCAAAAAAATTTCATAGTGATTCAATCATTCAAATATATGTTCTAAGGTTGTCAAAAAAATTTCATTGTGATTCAATCATGAATATATGTGTTCTAAGGATATGAAAATTGCCATAGTAATTTAATCATGCGTATATGTGTTCTAAGGCTGCCAAAAAAAATTCATAGTTATTCAATCATGCAAATATATGTTCTAAGGATGCCAAAAAAATTTCATAGTGATTGAAGCAAGCATATATGTGTTCTAAGCCTGTTAAAAAAAATTGATTGTGATTCAATAATGCATATATGTGTTCTAAGGCTGTCCAAAAATATTTATAGTGATTCAATCATGGAGATATGTTTTCTAAGATGGTAAAAAAAAATATTATAGTGATTCAATTATGCATATAAGTGTTCCAATGCTCTCAAAAAACTATTGTAGTGATTTAAGCATGCATATATGTGTTCTAAGTCTGTCAAAAAAGTTTCATAGTGATTTAAGCATGCACATATGTGTTCTAATGTTCTAAAAAAAACGTTTCATAGTGATTTAAGCATGCATATATGTGTTCAAAGGCTGTAAAAACAATTCATAGTGACTCAATCATGCATATATGTGTTCTAACGCAGCAAAAAAAATTCATAGTCATTTAATCATGCATATATGTGTTCTAAGTCTGTCAAAAAAAAATCATAGTGATTCAATCATGCATATATCTGTTCTAATGCTCTCAAAAAAAAAATTTAGTGATTCAATATTGCATATAGGTGTTCTAAGGCCGCAAAACAATTTCCTAGTGATTCAATCATGCATATATGTGTTCTAGAGCTATTAAAAAATTGAACAATGATTCAATCATCCATATATGTGTTCTGATGCTCTCAAAAACAAATTCTAGTGATTCAATCATGCAAATTTGTGTTCTAAGGCTGTTAAAACAATTTCATTGTGATTCAATCATTCATAAATGCATTCTAAGGCTGCAAAAATTTTTTATAGTGATTCAGTCATGCATATACATGTTCTATGGTTGTCAAAAAATTTTTATAGTGATTCAATCATGCATATATGTGTTCTAAGGTTGTCAAAAAAATTTTATAGTGATTTAATCATGCAAATAAGTGTTCTAATGCTCTCAAAAAACAATTATAGTGATTCAATCATGCATATATGTGTTCTAAGGCTGTCAAAAAGATTTCATAGTGATTCAATCATGCATATATGTTTTATATGGCTGCAAAAAAAATTCATAGTGATGAAATCATGCATATATGTTTTCAATAGTTGTAAAAAAAATTTTATAGTCACTCAATCTTGCATATATATTCTCAGAGGCTGTTAAAAAAAATTCATAGTGATTAAATCATGCATATATGTGTTCTGAGAATATAAAAAAAAATTCATAGTGATTCAATCTTGCATATATGTGTTCTAAGGCTATCAAGAAAAATTTGTATTGATTCAATCAAGCACATATATATTCTAAGGCTATCAATAAAATCTCATAGTGATTCAATCATGCATATATGTTTTATAAGGCTGTCAAAAAATTTTTATAGTGGCTCAATCATTCATATATGTGTTCTATGGCTATCAAAAAAAATTCATAGTGATTCAAGCATGCATATATGAGCTCTAAGGCTGCAAAAAAAAATTATCCTGATTCAATCATGCATATGTGTTCCAAGGCTGTCAAAAAAATTTCATAGTGATTCAATCATGCATATATGTGTTCTAAGGCTATCAAAAAATTTTTATAGTGATTCAATCAGGCATATATATGTTGTAAGGTGGTCAAAAAAATTTTATAGTGATTGAATCATGCATATATATATTCTAAGGCTGTGAAAAAAAATTGTATTCATTCAATCATGCATATATGTGTTCTAAGGCTATCAAAATTTTTTTATAGTGATTCAATCATCTATATATGTGTTCTAAGGTTGTCAAAAAAAAATTATAGTGATTGAATCATGCATATATATATTCTAAGGCAGTAAAAAAAAATTTATATTCATTCAATCATGCATATATGTGTTCTAAGGCTATCAAAAAAATTTCATAGTGATTCAATCACGCATTTATGTATTCTAAGGCCATCATATAAATTTTTTAGTGACTCAATCATGCATATATGTGTTCCAAGTCTGTCAAAAAAATTTCATAGTGATTTAATCATGCATATATGTGTTCTAAAGTTGTCAAAAAAATTCATAGTGACTCTATCATGCATATATGTGTTCTAACGTTGTCAAAAAAATTTCATAGTGACTTAATCATGCAATATGTGTTCTAAAGTTGTAAAAAAAAAATCATAGTGATTCATTTATTCATATGTGTTCTAAGGTTGTCAAAAACAATTCATAGTGACTCAATCATGCATATATGTGTTTTATTGTTGTCAATAAAATTTCATATTGATTCAATCATTCGTATATGTGTTCTAAGGTTGTCAAAAAAAAATCATAGGGATACAATCTTGAATATATGTGTTATAAGGCTATTAAAAAATTCAATAGTGATTCAATAATGCATATATGTGTTCTGAGGCAGTCAAAAATATTTCATAGTGATTCAATCATGTATATATGTGTTCTAAGGATGTCAAAAAGTTTTTATAGTGATTCAAACATGCATATATGTGTTGTAAGGCTGTCAAAAAAAATTCATAATGATTTAATCATGCATATATTTGTTCCAAAGCTGTCAGAAAAATGTCATAGTGATTCAATCATGCATATATGTGTTCTAACATTGTCAAAAAAAAATCATAGTAACTTAATCTTGCGTATATGTGTTCTAAAGCTGTCAAAAAAAATTTATAGTGATTCATTTATTCATATGTGTGTTCTAAGGCAGTAAAAAAAAATTCAAAGTAACTCAATCATGCATATATGTGTTTTATTTTTGTCAATAAAATTTCATAGTGATTCAATCATTCATATATGTGTTCTAAGGTTGTCAAAAAAATTTCATAGTGATACAATCTTGAATATATGTGTTCTAAGGCTGTCAAAATTTTTTTATAGTGACTCAATCATGCATATATATGTTGTAAGGCTGTCGAAAAAAAATCATAGTGATTCAATATTGCATATATGTGTTCTAAGGCTGTCAAAATTTTTTTATAGTGATTTAATCATGCAGATATGAGTTCTAAGGTACTCAAAAAAAAAATTTAGTGATTCAATGATGCATATAAGTGTTCTAATGCTCTAAAAAAAATTGTAGTGATTCAATCATGAATATATGTCTTCTAAGGCTGCAAAAAAAAATTCATAGTGATTCAATCAAGCATATATGTTTTCTAATGCTCTAAAAAAAATTCATAGTGATTCAATCAGGCATATATGAGTTCTAAGGGTGTCAAAAAAAAATTGTAGTGATTTGATAATGCATATATGTCTTCTAAGGCTATCAAAAATATATCATGCTGATTCAATCACGCGTATATGTCTTCTAAGGTTGTCACAAAAAATTTATAGTTATTCAATCATGCATATATGTGTTTTAATGCTCCCAAAAAAAAATTGTAATGATTCAGTCACGCATATATGCGTTCTAGGGCTGTCAAAAAAAATTTACAGTGATTCAATCATGCATATATGTGTTCTAAGTCTATCAAAAATATTTCATAGTGATTCAATAATGCATATATGTGTTCTAATGCTCTAAAAAAATTATAGTGATTCAATCATGCTTTTATGTGTTCTAAGGCTGTCAAAAAAATTTATAGTGATTCAATCACGCATATATGTTCTAAGGCAGTCAAAAAAACTCATAGTGATACAATCATCCATTTATGTATTCTAAGGCTGTCAATTGTTTTTTATAGTAATTCAATCATGCATATATGTATTCTAAGGCTGTCAAAAAAATTCATAGTGATTCAATCACTCATATAATTGTTCTAAGACTGTCAAAAAAATGTTATAGTGATTCAATCATACATATATGTGTTCTAAGGCTGTCAAAAAAACTTCATAGTGATTCAATCATGCATATATGTGTTATATGTCTGTCAAAAAAATTTCATAGTGATTCAATCACTCATATATATGTTCTAAGGGTATCAAAAAAAGGTAATAGTGATTCAGTCATGCATATATGTGTTCAAAGGCTATCAAAAAAATTTCATAGTGATTCAATCGTGCATATGCGTGTTATAAGGTTGTCAAACAATTTTCAAAGTGCTTCAATCATGCATATATGTGTTCTAAGGCTGTCAAAAAAAGTTCATAGTGATACAATCATGCATATATGTGTTCTAAGGATGTCTAAAAAATTTCATAGTGATTCAATCATGCGTATATGTGTTCTAAGGCTGTCAAAAAAAAAATTTAGTGATTCAATCATGGATATATGTGTTGTAAGTCTGTCAAAAAAAATTTATAGTGATTCAATCTTTCATATATGTGTTCTATGGCCCTCAAAAAAAACTCGCTGTGATTCAATCATGCATATATGTGTGCTAAGGCTGTCAAAAAATTTTATAGTGATTCAATCATGCATATATGTATTTTAAAGCGATCAAAAATATTTCATAGTGATTCAATCATAAGTCTATTTGTTTTGAGGTTGTAAAAAAAAATTTATGGTGATTCAATCATGCATATATGTGTTCTAATGCTCTCAAAAAAATTTTTTAGTGATTCAATCATGCATATACGTGTTCTAAGGCTGTCAAAAAAAATTCATAGTGATTCAATCATGCATATATGTGTTCTAAGGCTGCAAAAAAAAATCACAATTATTCAATCATGAATATATGTGTGCTAAGGCTGTCAAAAAATTTAATAGGGATTCAATCATTCATATATGTGTTCTTAAACAGTCAAAAAAATGTTATAGTGATTTAATCAAGCATATATGTGTTCTAAGGCTGTCAAAAAAACTTCATACTGATTCAATAATTCATATGTTTGTTATATGGCTATCAAAAAAAGATCATAGTGTTTCAATCACTCGTATATGTGTTCTAAGGCTGTCAAAAAAATTGCATTGTGATTCAATCGTGCATGTATGTGTTATAAGGTTGTCAAAAAAAATTCAATGTGATTCAATCATGCAGAGATGAGTTTTAAGGCTTCCCAATAAATCTCATAGTGATACAATCATGCATATATGTGTTCTAACCATGTCTAAAAAATTTCATAGTGATTCAATCATGCATATATGTGTTCTAAAGCTGTCAAAAAAGTTTCATAGTGACTCAATCAAACATATATGTTTTCTAACAATATAAAAAACAATCATAGTGATTCAATAATTCATATATGTGTTATAAGAATGTCAAAAAAAAATCATAGTGATTCAATCTTGCATATATGTGTTCTAAGGTTGTAAAAAAAATTCATAATGCTTCAATCATGGATATATGTGTTCTAAGTTTGTCAAAAAAAATTCATAGTGCTTCAATCTTGCATATATGTGTTCTAAAAATGTAAAAAAAAATTCAGAGTGATTCAATCTTGCATATATGTGTTCTAAGGTTGTAAAAAAGATTTCATAGTGCTTCAATCGTGCATATATGTTTTCTAAATCTGTCAAAAAAATTTATAGTGATTCAATCATGCATATTTGTGTTCTAAGGCTGTCAAAAATGATTTCGTAGTGATTCAATTAGTCATACATGTATTCTAAGGCTGCCAAAAAAATGTTATAGTGATTCAATCATGTATATATGTGTTCTGAGTCTGTCAAAAAAAATTCAAAGTGATTGAATAATGCATATATGTGTTATAAGGTTGTAAAAAAAAAATTATAGTGATTCAATTATGCATATTTGTGTTTTAAGGCTGTAAAAAAAATCATAGTGATACAGTCATGCATATAAGCGTTCTAAGGCTACCTAAAAAATGTCATAGTGATTCAATCATGCTTATGTGTTCTAAGGCTGTGCAAAAAATTTCACAGTGACTCAATCATGCATATATGTGTTCAAACTTTGTAAACAAATTTAAAAGGGATTCAATCTTCTATATATGTGTTCTAAGGCAATAAAAAAAAATTCATAGTGACTCAATCAAGCATATATGTGTTCTAACGTTCTCAAAAAAAATTTTGAGTTACTCAATCATGCGTATATGTGTTCTAATGTTGTCAAAAAAATTCATAGTGATTCAATCATGCATATATGTGTTCCAAGGTTGTAAAAATGAAATAAAAAAAAATTTATAGTGATTCAATCATGCAGATATGTTTTTTAAGGATGTCAAAAAAAACTCATTGTGATTCAATCATGCATATATGTGTTCTAAGGTTGTCAAACAAATTTCATAGTGATTCAATCAAGCATGTATGTTTTCTATGGCTATAAAAAAAAATTCATAGTGATTCAATCGTGCGTATATGTGTTGTAATGTTGTCAAAAAGAATTTATAGTCATTCAGTCTTGCATATATGGGTTCTAAGGTAGTAAAAAAAAATTCTATTGATTCAATCATGCATATATGTGTTCTAAGGTTGTCAAAAAATAATCATAGTGATACAATTATGCATATATGTTGTCTAAGGTTGTCAAAAATATTCATAGTGATTCAATCATGCATATATGTGTTCTGAGGCTATCAAAAAATTTGCCTAGTGATTTAATCATGCATATATGTGTTCTAAGGTTGTCAAAAAAAATTCATAGTCATGTATATATGTTTTCTAAGGATGTCAAAAAAATTTCATATTGATTTAATCATGCATATATGTGATCTAAGGCTGCGGAAAATATTTCAAAGTGATTCAATAATGCATATTTGTGTTCTAAGGCTATTAAAAAAAATTCATAGTAATTCAATCATGCATATATGTGTTCTAAGTCTATCAAAAAAATTTCATAGTGATTCAATCTTGCAAATATGTGTTCTAAGGTAGTCAAAAAAAAATTCAAGTGATCCAATCATGCATATATGTGTTCTAAGGTAGTCAAAAAAATTTCTAGTGATTCAATCATGCATATATGTGTTCTAAGGTTGTCAAAAAAAATTCATAGTGATTGAATCATGCATATATGTCTTCTAAGGCTGTCAAAGAAATTTCATAGTGATTGAATCATGCATATATGTGATCTAAGGATGTCAAAACAAATTCATAGTGATTCCATCATGCAAATATGTGATCTAAGGCTGTCAAAAAAATTCATAGTGACTCAATCATGCATATACATGTTCTAAGGCAGTAAAAAAAAATCATAGTGACTCAATCATGCATATACGTGTTCTAAGGCAGTAAAAAAAAATCATAGTGATACAGTCATTCATATATGTGTTCTAAGGGAGTGAATTTTTTTTTACAGTGAGTCAATCAAGCATATATGTGTTCCAACGCTGTTAAAAAATATCATAGCAATTCAATCATGCATATATGCGTTCTAAGGCTATAAAAAAATTCACAGTGATTCAATCACTCATATATGTGTTCTAAGTCTCTCAAAAAAATTTCACAGTGATTCAATCATGCATATATGTATTTTAAGGTTGTCAAAAAAACTTTGTAGTGATTCAATCATCCATATATTTGTTATATGGCTATCAAAAAATTTCCATAGTGAATCAATCATGCATATATGTGTTCTAAGATTGTCAAAAAAATGTTATAGTGATTCAATTGTGCATATTTGTGTTCTAAGGCTGTCAAAAAAACTTCATAGTGATTCAATCCGGCATATATGTCCTCTAACACTGTAAAAAAAATTCATAGTGACTCAATCATGCATATATGTGTTCTATAATTTTCAAAAAAATTTCATCATGATTCAATCATGCGTATATGTGTTCTAATATTGTCAAAAAAAACTAAGAGTGACTCAATCATGCGTATATGTGTTCTAACATTGTCAAAAAACTTTTATAGTGATTCAATCAAGCATATATGTGTTCTAAGAATGTCAAAAAAAATTCATAGTGATTCAATCTTGCATATATGAGTTCTAAGGTTGCAAAAATAAATTCATAGTGCTTAAAACATGCATATATGTGTGCTAACTCTGTCAAAAAAATTTCATAGTGATTCAATCTTGCAAATGTGTGTTCTAAGTTAGTCAAAAAAAATTCATAGTAATTCAATCATGCATACGTGTGTTTTCAGTGTGTCAAAAAAATTTATAGTAATTCAATTGTGTATACTTGTGTTCTAAGGTAGTCAAAAAAAATTCTAGTGATTCAATCATGCATATAAGTGTTCTAATGCTGTAAAAAAAAAATCATAGTGATGCAATCATGCATATATGTTATCTATGCTTATCAAAAAAAATTTATAGTGATTCAATCATGCATATATGTGTTCCAAGGCTGTCAAAAAAATTGCTTAGTGATTCAATCATGCATATATGTGTTCTAAGGTTGTCAAAAAAAATTTATAGTGATTCAATCATGCATATATGTGTTCTAAGGCTGTCAAAAAAAATTATAGTGATTTAATGATGCATATATGTGATCCAAGGATGATAAAAAAAAAATCATAGTGATTCAATCATGCATACATGTGATCTAAGGCTGTCAAAAAAACTTCAAAGGGATTCAATAAGGAATATTTGTGTTCAAAGGCTGTCAAAAAAGTTTCATTGTGACTCAATCATGCATATATGTGTTGTGAGGATGTCAAAAAATTCTCATAGTGATTTTATCTTGCATATATGTGTTCTAAGGTAGTAAAAAAAAATTAAAGTGATTTTATCATGCATATATGTGTTCTAACGCCGTAAAAAAAATCATAGTGATTCAATCATGCATATATTTGTTCTAAGGCCGTCAAAAAAATTCATAGTGATTCAATCATGCTGATATGTGTACTAAGTTACTCAAAAAAAATTATTGTGATTCAATCATACATGTATGTGTTGTAATGCGGTTAAACAAAATTTGTAGTGATTCAATCATGCATATATGTTTAAGCATGTCAAAAAAAATTCATAGTGATTCAATCATGCATATACGTATTCTAAGGTTGTAAAAAAAAATTTGTAGTGATTCAATCGTGCATATATGTGTTCTAAGGTTGTCAAAAAAAAATTCTAGTGATTCAATCATGCATATATGTGTTCCAATGTTGTCAAAGAAAATTCATAGTGATATAATCATGCATATATGTTGTCTAAGGTTGTCAAAAAAAAATCATAGTGAATCAATCCCGCATATATGTGTTCTTAGACTGTCGAAAAAAATTTATAGGGATTCAATCTAGCAAAGATGTGTTCAAAGGTTGTCAAAAAAATTTTCATAGTGATTCAATCATGTATATATGTGTTCTAAGGCTGTTAAAAAAATTTCACAGTGATTCAATCATACATATATGTGTTCTAAGAAGGTAAAAAAAAATTCATAGTGATTCAATCATGCATATATTGGTTCCAAGTGTGTCAAAAAAAATTTATAGTGATCCAATCATGCGTATATGTGATCTAAGAATGTCAAAAAAAATCATAGTGATTCAATCATGCATATATGTGATCTAAGGCGGTCAAAGAAATTCCTAGTGATTCAATCATGTATATATGTGTTCTAAGGGTATAAAAAAAAATTAATAGAGATACCATCATGCATATATGTGGTCTAAGGCTGTCAAATTTTTTTATAGTGATTCAATCATGCATGTATGTGTTCTAAGGCTGTAAAAAAAAATTCACAGTGATTCAATCATGCGTGTATGTGTTCTAAGGCTGTCAAAAAATTTTCATAGTGATTCAATCACTCATATTTATTTTTTAAGGCTGTCAAAAAATTTCATAGTGATTCAATCATGCATATATGTGTTATATGGTTATCAAAAAAGTTTCATACTGATTCAATCATGCATATATGTGTTCAAAGGCTGTCAAAAAAATTTCATAGTGATACAATCATGCAGAAATGTGTTCTAAGGCTGTCAAAAAAAAATCATAATGACTCAATCATGAGTATATGGGTTCTAAGAAAGTAAAAAAAAATTCACAGTGATTCAATCTTGCATATATGTGTTCTAAGGTTGTCAAAAAAAATTCTATAGTGATTCAATCGTTCATATATGTGTTCTAAGGCTGTCAAAAAAACTTCATAGTGATTCAATCATGCATATAGGTATTATAAGCCTCTCAAAAAAAGTTTCAAGTGATTGAATCCGGCATATATATGTTCTAAGGTAGACAGAAAAATGTTATAGTGATTCAATTGTACATATATGTGTTCTAAGGCTGTCAAAAAACATTTCATAGTGACTTAATCATGCATATATGTGTTCTAAGGCTGTCAAAATAAATTCATTGTGACTCAATCATGCATATAAGTGTTCTAACGTTGTCAAAAATATTTCAGATTGACTCAATCATGCGTATATATGTTCTATCTTTGTAAAAAAAAAATCATAGTTATTCAATCTTGCATATATGTTTTTTTCTAAGGTTATAAAAAAAATTCATAGTGCTTCAATCTTGCATATGTGTGTTCTAAGTCTGTCAAAAAAATTTCATTGTGATTCAATCATGCATATATGTGTACTAAGGCTGTCAAAAAAAATTCATAGCGATTGAGTCATGCTTATATTTGTTCTATGGCTGTCAAAATAAAATCATGGTGATTCAATCATGCTGATATGTGTTCTAAGTTACTCAATAAAAGTTTCTAGTGATTTAATCATGCATATATGTGTTTAAGGTTGTAAAAAAAAAACTGTAGTAATTCAATCATGCATATATGTGTTCTAAGGCTGTCAAAAATTTTTTATTGTGATTCAATCATGCATAGATGCATTTTGAGGCTGTCAATAAAAATTCATTATGATTCAATCATGCATATATATGTTCTAAGGTTGTCAAAAAAAAATCATACTGATTCAATCAAGCATATATGTTTTCTAAGGTGGTAAAAAAAAATTCATAGTGATTCAATAATGCATCTACGTGTTCTAAGGTTGTCAAAAAAAATTTATAGTGATTCAAACTTGCTTATATTTGTTCTAAGGTAGTCAAAAAAAATTCTAGTGATTCAATCATATATATGTGTTCTAAGGTTGTCACAAAAATTCATAGTGATACAATCATGCAAATATGTTGTCTAAGGTTGTCAAAAAAATTTGAAAATGGTTCAATCATGCATATATGTGTTCTAAGGCTGTCAAAAAATTTGCATAGTGATTCAATCACGCATATACGTATTCTAAGTTTGTCCAAAAAATTTCATAGTGATTCAATCATGCAAATATGTGTTCTAAAGCTGTGAATAAAATTTCATAGTGATTCAATCATGCATATATGTGTTCTAAGGATGTCAATAAAATTTCATAGTGATTCAATCATGTATATAAGCAATCTAAGGACGTCAAAAAAAATTCATAGTGATTCAATCATGAATATATATGATATAAGGCTGTAAAAAAAATTTAAAGTGATTCAATAATGCATATTTGCGTTCTAAAGCTGTCAAAATTTTTTGATAGGGATTCAATCATGTATATATGTGTGCTAAGAATGTCAAAAAAAATTCATAGTGATTCAATCTTACATGTATTTGTTCTAAGGGAGTAAAAAAAAAATTCAAGTGATTCAATCTTGCATATATTTGTCTAAGGTAATAAAAAACAATTTGAGTGATTCAATCATGCATATGCGTTCTAAGAATGTCAAAACAAAATCATAGTGATTCAATCATGCATATACATGATTTAAGGTTGTCAAAAAAAAATCATAGTAATTCATTCATGCATATATATGATCTAAGGTTGTCAAAAAAAAATCATAGTGATTCAATCTTGCATATATGTGTTCTAAGTTATTCAAAACAAAATTAAAGTGATTCAATCATGCAAATATGTGCTCTAAGGTAGTCAAATAAAAATTCTAGTGGTTCAATCGAGCCTATATGTGTTCCAATGTAGAACAAAAAATTTTTATAGTGATTCAATCAAGGATATATGTGTTCTAAGGCTTTTAAAAAAATTTCATAGTGATTCAATCAAGCATATACGTGATCTAAGGATGTCAAAAAAAAATTATTGTGTTTCAATCATACGTATATGTGATCTAAGGCTATCAAAAAAATTCATAGTGATTCAATCATGCACATATGTGTTCTAAGGAAGTAAAAAAAAAAACAATCATAGTGATACAATCATGCATATATGTGTTCTAAGGCTGACAAAATTTTTTTATAGTGATTCAATCATGCATATATGTATCCTAAGGCTATTAAAAAAAATTTATAGTGATTCAATCATGCATATTTGTGTTCTAAGGTAGTAAAAAAAAATCTTAGTGATTGAATCATGCATATATTTGTTCTAAGTCTGTCAAAATAAATTCATGGTGACTCAATCATGTTGATGTGTTCTAAGTTACTCACAAAAAGTTTCTAGTGATTCAATCATGCATATATGTGTTTAAGGTTGTCAAAAAAAAATTTGTAGTAATTCAATCATGCATATATGTGTTCTAAGGCTGTCAAAAAAATTTTATTGTGATTCAATCATGCATAGATGCATTCTGAGGCTGTCAACAAAAATTCATTGTGATTCAATCATGCATATATGTGTTGTAAGGTTGTCAAAAAACATTCATAGTGATTCAATAAAGCATATATGTTTTCTAAGGCTGTCAAAAAAAAATCATAGTCATTCAATAGTGCATCTATGTGTTCTAAGGCTGTCAAAAAAAATTTATATTGATTCAATCATGCAAATATGTGTTCTAAGGTAGTCAAAAAAAATTCTAGTGATTCAATCATGAATATACGTTTTCTAAGGTTGTCACAAAAATTCATAGTGATTCAATCATGCAAATATGTTGTCTAAAGTTGTCAAAAAAATTTGATAGTGATTCAATCATGCATATATGTGTTCTAAGGCTGTCAAAAAAATTGCATAGTGATTCAATCACGCATTTACGTTTCTAGGATTGTCCAAAAAATTTCATAGTGATTCAATCTTCCAAATATGTGTTCTAAGGCTGTGAATAAAAAATTTTATAGTGATTCAATCATGCATTTATGTGTTCTAAGGATGTCAATAAAATTTCATAGTGATTCAATCATGCATATATATGATCTAAGGATGTCAATAAAATTCATAGTGATTCAATCATCCATATATATGATCTAAGGATGTCAAAAAAAATTCATAGTGATTCAATCTTGCATATATTTGTTCTAAGGTAGTGAAAAAAAATTCAAGTGATTCAATCTTGCATATATGTGTCTAAGGTAGTCAAAAAAAATTGAGTGATTCAATCATGCATATGCGTTCTAAGAATGTCAAAACAAAATCATAGTGATTTAATCATGCATATACGTGTTTTAAGGTTGTCAAAAAAAATCATAGTAATTCATTTGTGCATATATATGATCTAAGGTTGTCAAAAAAAATTCATAGTGATTCAATCTTGCATATATGTGTCCTAAGTTATTAAAAAAAAAATCAAGTGATTAAATCATGCATATATGTGTTGTAAGGTAGTAAAAAAAAAATTCTAGTGGTTCAATCGAGCCTATATGTGTTCCAACGTAGAACAATTTTTTTTTATAGTGATTCAATCATAGATACATGTGTTCTAAGGCTTTTAAAAAAATTGCATAGTGATTCAATCAAGCATATACGTGATCTAAGGATGTCAACAAAATTTCATTGTGATTTAATCATGCGTATATGTGATCTAAGGCTGTCAAAAAAATTCATAGTGATTCAATCATGCATATATGTGTTCTTAGGAAGTCAAAAAAATTCATAGTGATACAATCATGCATATATTTGTTCAAAGGCTGTCAATTTTTTTTTTATAGTGATTCAATCATGCATATATGTATTCTAAGGTTATTAAAAAAATTATAGTGATTCGATCAAACATATTTGTGTTCTAAGGCAGTTAAAAAAAATCATAGTGATTCAATCACTCATATAAGTGTTCTAAGGCTGTCAAAAAAATGTTATAGTGATTCAATCGTGCTATGTGTTCTAAGACTGTAAAAAAAAATTCATAGTGATTCAATCATGCATATATGTGTTGTAGTGCTATCAAAAAATTTTCATAGTGACTCAATCATGCATATATGTGTTCTAACGTTGTAAAAAAAAAATCATAGTGATTCAATCTTGCATATATGTGTTCGAAGGCTTTAAAAAAAAAATCATAGTGACTCAATCATGCGTATATGTGTTCTAACGTTGTCAAAAAAAGTCATAGTGACTGAATCATGCGTATATATGTGTTCTAAGGTTATAAAAAAAAATCATAATGTTTCAATCTTGCATATATGTGTTCTAAATCAGTCAAAAAAAATTCATAGTGCCTTAGATCAAATATATGCATTATTAAATCACAATGAAATTTTTTTGCAGCCTAAGAATACATATATGCATGATTGAATGACTAATATTTTTTTGACAGCCTTAGAACATATATCTGAATGATTAAATCACTATGAAAATTTTTTAACAACCATAGAATACATATATGCATGATTTAATCACTATGACATTTTTTTGACAACCTTAGATAACATATTTGCTTGATTAAATCAGTGTAAATTTTTTTGACAGCCATAGAACACATATAAGCATGATTGAATCACTATAAATTTTTTTTACAGCCTTAGATCACATATATGCAGGATTGAATCACAATGAATTTTTTTGCAGCCTAAGAACACTTATATGAATGATTGAATGACTGAAATTTTTTTGACAGCCTTAGAACATGTATCTGAATGATTGAATCACCATGAAAGTTTTTTAACAACCATAGAATACTTATATCGTGATTGAATCACTATGACATTTTTTTGACAACCTTAGAAAACATATTTGCATGATTGAATCAATATAATTTTTTTAACAGCCTAAGAACACATATCTGCAAGATTGAATCACTATGATTTTTTTTTGACAGCCTTAGAACACGTAAAAGCTTGATTTAATCACTATGAATTTTTTTTACAGCCTTAGAACACATATATGCTTGATTGAATAACTATGAATTTTTTTTGACAGCCATAGATCATATATGTGCTTGATTGAATCTCTATGAATTTTTTTTGCACCCTTAGAACACATATATGCAGGATTGAATCACTATGAATTTTTTTTGACATTCTTAGCACACATATATGCCAGATTGAATCACTACAAAATTTGTTGGCAGACTTACAACACAAATATGGAAGATTGAATCACTATAAATTTTTTTGACAGCCTTAGAATATAAATAAGCATGATTAAATAACAATGAAATTTTTTTCACAGCCTTAGAACACATATATGCATGATGCAATCACTATGAATTCTTTTTGATGCGTTACTACACATATATGCATGATTGAATGACTATGAAATTTTTTTGGGAGCCTTAGAACACATATATGCATGATTGAATCACTATGAAATATTTATGACAACCTTAGAACACATATATGCATGATTGAGTCACTATGGAATTTTTTGACAGCCATAGAACACATATATTCATGATTGAATCAAAATGATTTTTCTTGACAACCTTAGACCACACATATGAATGATTGAGTCACTATAGCATTTTTTTGACAACAATAGAACACATATATGCATGATTAAATCACTATAAATTTTTTTTGACAGCCTTAAAACACATATATGCATGATTGAATCAATACAAATTTTTTTTTACAGTCTTAGAACACATATATGCATGATTGAATCACTATAAATTTTTTTTGACCACCTTAGAATACATATACATGATTGAATCAGTATGAAAGTCTTCTAATAACCTTAAAACACACATAAGCATGATTTAATCACTATGAAATTTTTTTGACAGCTTTAGAACACACACATGCATGATTGAATCACAATGAAAATTTTTTGCACCCTAAGAAAAAATATGTGCATGATTGAATGACTATAATTTTTTTTTGATAGCCTTAGAACATATATATGAATGACTGAATCACTATGAATTTTTTTTAACAATCATAGAATATAAATATGCATGATTGAATGACTATGAGATTTTTTTGACAGCCTTAGAAAACATATATGCATGATTGAATCAATATAAATTTTTTTTGACAGCCTTAAAACACATATATGCATGATTGAATCACTATGAAATTTTTTTGACAACCTCAGAACACGTAAAAGCATGATTGAATCACTACAATTTTTTTTTACAGACTTAGATCACATATATGCATGATTGAATCACTATAAATTTTTTTTACAGCCTTAGATCAAATATATGCATTATTAAATCACAATGAAATTTTTTTGCAGCCTAAGAATACATATATGCATGATTGAATGACTAATATTTTTTTTACAGCCTTAGAACATATATCTGAATGATTGAATCACTATGAAATTTTTTTAACAACCATAGAGTACATATATGCATGATTTAATCACTATGTCGTTTTTTTGACAGAGTTGGATAACATATTTGCATGATTTAGTCAGTATAATTTTTTTTGACAGCCATAGAACACATATATGCATGATTGAATCACTAAGAAAATTTTTTGACAGCCTTAGAACAAGTAAAAGCTTAATTTAATCACTATGAATTTTTTTTGACAGCCCTAGAACACATATTTGCATGATTGAATAACTATGAATTTTTTTTGACAGCCTTAGAGCACATATATGCTTGATTGAATAACTTTGAATTTTTTTTAAACCCTTAGAACACATATATGTATGATTGAATCACTATGAATTTTTCTTGACAGCCTTAGAACACATATATTCCAGATTGAATTACTACAAAATTTGTTGACAACCTAAGTACAAAAATATGGAAGATTGAATCACTATAAAATTTTTTTTAGAGCCTTAGAACATAAATAAGCATGATCAAATAACTATGAATTTTTTTTCACAGCCTTAGAACACATATATGCATTATTGAATCACTATGAATTTTTTGGCAGCATTACAACACATATATGCAGGATTGAATCACTATGAAATTTTATTGACAGTGTTAGTTCATATATATGGGTGATTGAATCACTCCCAAACTTTTTTGAAAGCCTTAGAACACATATATGCATTATTGAATTACTATAAAAATTTGTAAACAACCTTAGAACACAAATAAGCACGATTAAATGACTATGATTTTTTTTTTGACAACCTTAGAACACGTATATGCATGATTGAATCACTATGAATTTTTTTTGATAGCCTTGGAACACATATATGCTTGATTGAATCACTAAGAATGTTTTTTGACATTCTTAGAACACATATATGAATAATTGAATCAATATGAATTTTTTTTTACAACCATAGAATACATATATGCATGATTGAATCACTATGAGATTTTTTTGACACCTTAGAACATATATATTTGCTTTATTGAATCAATATAAAAAATTTTTGATAGCCTTAGAACACATATATGCATGATTAAATCACTATAAAATTTTTTTGACAGCCTTAGAACACAAATATGCAAGATTGAATCACTATGAATTTTTTTTGCACCCTTAGAACACTTATATGCATGATTGAATCACTATGAAATTTTTTTACAGCCTCAGAACAAATATATGCCAGATTGAATCACTACAAAATTTGTTGAGAGCCTTAGAACACAAATATGGAAGATTGAATCACTATGAAAATTTTATGACAACCTTAGAACATAAATAAGCATGAATAAATAACTATGAAATTTTTTTCACAGCCTTAGAACACATATATGCATGATTGAATCACTATGAATTTTTTTTGCAGCGTTAAAACACATATATGCATGATTGAATCACTATGAATTTTTTTTTACAGTATTAGATCATATATATGCGTGATTGAATCACTCCCAAACTTTTTTGATAGCCTTAGAACACATATATGCATTATTGAATCACTATGAAAATTTTTAAACAGCCTTAGAACACAAATAAGCACGATTTAATGACTATGAATTTTTTTTGACAATCTTAGAACACGTATATGCATGATTGAATCACTATGAAATTTTTTTGATAGCCTTGGAACACATATATGCTTGATTGAATCACTGAGAATTTTTTTTGACATTCTTAGAACATATATATGAATAATTGAATCAATATGATTTTTTTTAACAACCATAGAATACATATATGCATGATTGAATCACTATGAGATTTTTTTGACCATCTTAGAACATATATATGCTTTATAGAATCAATATAAATTTTTTTTTATAGCCTTAGAACACATATATGCATGATTGAATCACTACAATGTTTTTTTGACAGCCTTAGAACACAAATATGCATGATTAAAGCACTATAAAAAATTTTGACAGCCTTAGAACACAAATATGCATGATTGAATCTCTATGAATTTTTTTGCACCCTTAGAACACATATATGCATAATTGAATCACTATGAAATTTTTTTGACATCCTTAGAACATATATATGCTAGATTGAATCACTACAAAATTTGTTGAGAGCCTTAGAACACAAATATGGATGATTGAATCACTATGAAAATTTTATGACAGCCTTAGAACATAAACAAGCATGATTAAATAACTATGATTTTTTTTTCACAGCCTTAGAACACATATATGCAGGATTAAATCACTATGAATTTTTTTGCAGGGTTACAACACATATATGCATGATTGAATCACTATGAATTTTTTTTTACAGTGTTAGATCGTATATATGCGTGATTGAATCACTCCCAAACTTTTTTGATAGCCTTAGAACACATACATGCATTATTGAATCACTATGAAAATTTTTAAATAGCCTTATAACACAAATAAGTACGATTTTTTGACTATGATTTTTTTTTGACAAAATTAGAACATGAATATGCATGATTGAATCACTATGAATTTTTTTTTGACAGTGTTAGATCATATATATGCGTGATTGAATCACTCCCAAACTTTTTTGATAGCCTTAGAACACATACATGCATTATTAAATCACTATGAAAAATTTTAAATAGCCTTAGAACACGAATAAGCACAATTTTTTTACTATGAAATTTTTTTGCCAACCTTAGAACATGTATATGTATGATTGAATCACAATGAAATTTTTTTGACAACATTGGAACAAATATATGCTTGATTGAATCACTATGAAATTTTTTTGACATTCTTAGAACATATATATGAATAATTGAAACATTATGAAATTTTTTTAACAACCATAGAATACATATATGCAAGATTGAATCGCTATGAGATTTTTTTGACCACCTTAGAACATATATATGCTTGATTGAATGAATATAATTTTTTTTTGACAGCCTTAGAACACATATATGCATGATTGAATCACTACAAATTTTTTTGACAGCCTTAGAACACAAATATGCATGATGGAATCACTAGAATTTTTTTTGACAACCTTAAAACACATATATGCATGATTGAATCACTATGAAATTTTATTGCAGCCTTAGAACATATATATGCATGATTGAATCACTATGAATTTTTTTTACAGTCTTAGATCACATATATGCGTGATTGAATCACAATAAATTTTTTTGACAACCATATAACATATATACGCATGATTGAATCACTATGAATTTTTTTTTACAGCCTTAGAACACAAATAAGCATGATTTAATCACTATAAATTTTTTTTGACAGCCTTAGAACACATATATGCATGATTGAATCATATGAAATTTTTTTGCATCCTTAGAACATATATATGCTAGATTGAATCATTATGATTTTTTTTTACTGCCTTAGATCACATATATGCATGATTGAATCACTCCAAAAATTTTTGATAGCCTTAGAACATATATACGCATGATTGGATCACTATCAATTTTTTTTTACAGCCTTAGAACACATATATGCGTGATTGAATCACTCTAAATTTTTTTTAGAGCATTAGAACACATATATGAATGATTAAATCACTATAAAAATTGTTAAGAACCTTAGAACAAATATATGAATGATTGTATCACTATGATTTTTTTTTGACAGCCTTAGAACACATATATGCATAATTGAATTACTATGAATTTTTTTTTACAGTCTTAGAATACATATATGCATGATTGAATCTCCCTAAAGAAAATTTGACAACACCCGAACACATATTTGCATGATTGAATCACTATAAATTTTTTTGACAACCTTATAACACATATCTGGGTGATTGAATCACAATGAAAATTTTTTGACAGCCCTAGAACACATATATGCAGGATTGAATCACTATGAATTTTTTTTAGAGCATTAGAACACATATGTGCATGATTGAATCACTATAAAAAAAATTTACAACCTTAGAACACATATATTGAATCACTATGAAGCTTTTTTGACACCATTAGAACACTTATATGCATGTATGGATCACTATAAAAAAATTTTGATAGCATTAGAACATAAATATGCTTGATTGAATTACTATAAATTTTTTTTTACAACCTTAGAACACATATCTGCCTGATTGAATCACTATAAAATATTTTTGACAGCCTTAGAACACATATATGCATGATTGAGTCACTATGATTTTTTTTTGATGGACTTAGAATACATATATGTCTGATTGAATCCCTATAACATTTTTTTGATGGACTTAGAACACATATATGCATGATTGAATCACTATAGAATTTTTTTGACAACCTTAGAACATATACATGTATGATTGAATCACTGTAAAAAAAATTTGACAGACTGCCTTAGAACACATATATGCATGATTGAATCACTATAATTTTTATTTGACCACCTTAGAACATATATATGAATTATTGAATCACTACGAAATTTTTTTGACAGCCTTAGAACACATATATGAATTATTGAATCACTATGAAATTTTTTTGACAACCATAGAACACATATATGCACCATTGAATCACTATGACATTTTTTTGAGAGCGTAGAACACATATGTGTGATTTAATCACTATGAATTTTTTTTGATAGCCTTAGAACACATATATGAGTGATTAAATCACTATGAAAGTTTTTTGATAGCCTTAGAACAAATATATAAATGATTCAATCACTATGAAATTTTTTTCACAGCCTTAGAACACATATATGCATGATTACATCACTATATAATTTTTTTGACAGCCTAGAACACATATATGCTTGTTTGAATTACTATAAAATTTTTTGACAACCTTAGTACACACAGATGCATGATTGAATCTCTATTAAAAATTTTTGACAGCATTAGAACTCATATATACATGATTAAATCACTATAATTTTTTTTTGACAGTCTCAAAACTCTAATATGCAAGATTGAATTACTGTATAATTTTTTTGTCAGCCTTAGAACACATGCATGATTGAATCACAATGAAATTTTTTTGATAGACTTAGAACACATATTGAATCACTATGAAATTTGTGTGACAACCTTAGAACACATATATATATGATTGAATCACTATAAAATTTGTTTGAGAGCCTTAGAACACATATATGTGTGATTAAATAATTATGAAATTTTTTTGACAGCCATTGAACAAATATATGCATTAGTGAATCAAGATGACACTTTTTTGAGAGCCTAGAACACATATATGTATAATTAAATCTCTATGAATTTTTTTTTACAACCATAGAACACATATATGCATTACTGGATCAGTTTGAATTTTTTTTACAACCATAGGACACATATATGCTTGATTGAATCACTATGAATTTTTTTTCACAGCCTTAGAACACATATATGAATCATTGAATCACTATGAAATTTTTTTGACAAACGTAGAACACATATATGCAATATTAAATGACTAGGAAATTTTTTTGACACCTTAGGACACTTATATACATGATTGAAACACTATGAAATTTTTTGACAGCCTTAGAACACATATACGAATGATAGAATCACTAGGAATTTTTTTTGAACAAAGCAGAACACATATATGCATCATTGAATCACTATGACATTTTTTTTAGAGCCTAGAACACATATATGCATGATTTAATCACTATGAATTTTTTTGATAGCCTTAGAACGCATATATGAATTTTTTTTTGAATGACTGCGAATTTTTTTTGACAGACTTAGAACACATTTACGCATGATTGAAGCTCTATCAATTTTTTTGAACAGCATTAGAACACATATATGCATGATTGAATCACTTCAAAATTTTTTTGACAACCTTAGAACACATATATGCATGATTGAATCACTATGATTTTTTTTTACAGCCATAGAACACATATATGCATGATTGAATCACTATGAAATTTTTTTGACAGCCTTAGAACATATAAATTCATGATTGAATCTCTATTAAGTTTTTTTGACAGCCTTAGAATGTATATATGCATGATTGACTATATAAAAAAAATTTAACATCATTAGAACACAAATATGCATGATTGAATCACTATGAAATTTTTTTGACAGCCTGGAACACATATATGCATGATTGAATCACTATGAAAGTTTTTTGACAGCCTTAGAATAAATATATGAATGATTGAATCACTATGAATTTTTTTTCACAGCCTTAGAATACATATATGCATCATTGAATTACTATGATTTTTTTTTACTGTCTTAGAACACATATATGCATGTTTGAATTACTATGAAATTTTTTGACACCCTTAGAACACATATATGCATGTTTGAATTACTATGAAATTTTTTGACACCCTTAGAACACATATATGCATGATTGAATCTCTAATAATTTTTTTTTACAGCATTAGAACACATATATACATAATTAAATCACTATAAATGTTTTTTGACAGGCTTAAAACACATATATGCAAGATTGAATCACTATATAATTTTTTTGATAGCCTTAGAACACTTATGCATGATTGAATTACTATGATTTTTTTTTTACAGACTTAGAACACATATATGCATTATTGAATCACTATGAAATTTTTGTGAGAGCCTTAGAACACATATATGCATGATTGAATCACTATAAAAAAAATTTTACAACATTAAAACACATATATGCATGATTAAATCACTAGAAAAATTTTTTGACAGCCTGAGAGTACATATGGATGATTGAATCACTATCAATTTTTTTTGACAGGATTCGAACATATATATTTGTGATTGAATCACTATGAATTTTTTTTGACAGCCTTAGAACACATATATGCAAGATTAAATCACTATGATTTTTTTTTATCGCCGTAGAACACATATGAATGATTGAATCACTTTGAATTTTTTTGGACAGTCTTAGAACACATATATGCATGATTGAATCACTATATAATTTTTTGACAGCCTTAGAACACATGTTTGCATGATTGAATCACTCTGAAATTTTTCTGATAACCTTAGAACACATATATGCAAGATTGAATCGCTACAAAATTTTTATGATATTATTAAAACACATACATGCATGATTGAGTCATTACAATTTTTTTTTGACAAACTTAGAACACATTTATGCATCATTGAAACACTATGAAATTTTTTTGACCGCATTAGAACACATATATGCATGATGGAATCACCCTGAATTCTTGTTGATAGCCTTAGTACACATATATGCTTGATTGAACCTCTATGAATTTTTTTTATAGCATTAGAACACATGTATGCATGATTGAAATACCATGAATTTTTTTTACAGCCTTAGAACACATTTATGCATGATTGAATTTGAAATTTTGTTGATAGCCTTAGAACATATACACGCATGATTAAATCAGTATGAAAATTTTTTGACAACCTTAGAACACATATTTGCATGATTGCATCTTTATGACATTTTTTTGACAGCATTAGAACACATATGTGCATGATTGAATCACTATGAAATTTTTTTGATAGCCTTAGAACACATATACGCAAGATTGAATCACTATGAATTTTTTTTGACAGCCATATAACACATATGAATGATTGAATCATTATGAATTTTTTTTGACAACCTGGAACACATATATGCGTGATTCAATAACTATGAATTTTTTTTGACAGACTTAGAACAGATTTACGCATGATTGAAGCTCTATCAATTTTTTTTTACTACATTAAAACACATATATGCATGATTGAATCACTCCAATTTTTTTTTGACAATCTTAGAACACATATATGCATGATTGAATCACTATGAATTTTTTTTTATAGCCGTAGAAAACATAAATGCTTGATTGAATCACTATGAAATTTTTTTGACAGCCTTAGAACACATATATGCATGATTGAATATCCATTGAACTTTTTTGATTGCCTTAGAATGTATATATGCATGATTGAATCTCTATAAAAAAATTTAACAGCATTAGAACACATCTATGCATGATTTAATCACTATGAAAATTTTTTGACAGCCTAGAACACATATATGCACGATTGAATTACTATGAATTTTTTTTGACAACCTTAGAACACATATATGCATGATTGAATCTCTATCAAATTTTATTGGCAGTATTAGAACTCATATATGCATGATTGAACCACAATGAAACATTTTTTATAGCCTTAGAACACATATATGCAAGATTGAATCACTATGCAATTTTGTTAACAGTCTTATGACATATATATGCATGATTAAATCACTATGTAATTTTTTTGACATTCTTAGAATACATAAATGCATGTTTGAATTACTATGAATTTTTTTTGACAGCCTTAGAATACTTATATGCATGATTGAATCACTATGAAATTTTTTTGACAACCTTAGAACACATATATGCATGATTGAGTCTCTAAATTTTTTTTTGACAGCATTAGAAAAAATATATGCATGATTGAGTCACTACAAAACAGTTTTTGACAACATTAGAATACATATATGAATGATTGAATCGCTATGAAATTGTGTTGACATCATTAGAACACATATATGCATGATTGTATCACTATAAAAAAATTTTGACAGTCTTAGATCACATATATGCTTGAAGGAATCTCTACGAAATTTTTTCGACAACATTAGAGCACATATATAAAGGATTGAATTAGTCTGAAATTTTTTTGATAGCCTTAGATCACATATATGCATGATTGAGTCACTATGATTTTTTTTTACAACCTTAGGACACATATATGCTTGATTAAATCACTATAAAAAACTTTTGACAGCCTAGAACACATATCTGCGTGATTGAAATACTATGAAAGTTTTTGACAGCCTTAGAACATATATATGTATGATTGAATCTCTATCATATTTTTTTGACAACATTAGAACACATATATGCATGATTGAATCACTATAAAAAATTTTTGACAGCCTAGTACACATATATGCATGATTGAATAACTATGAAATTTTTTTGACAGCCTTAGAACACATATATGCATGATTGAATCTCTATCAAATCTTTTTTGACAGCATTAGAACTCATATTTGCATGATTGAATCTCTATCAAATTTTTTTGACAGCATTAGAACTCATATATGCATGATTGAATCACAATGAAGTTTTTTTGACAGCCTTAGAACACATATATGCATGATTGAATCACTATGAAATTTTGTTAACAGCCTTATAACATATATATGCATGATTGAATCACAATATAATGTTTTTGACAGTCATAGAACACATATATGCATGATTGAATCACTATGAATTTTTTTTGACAGCTCTAGAAAACTTATATGGTTGATGAAATCACTATGAAATTTTTATGCAACCTTAGTACACCTATATGCATGATTGATTCTCTACATTTTTTTTCACAGGATTAGAACACATATATGCATGATTTAGTCACTACAATTTTTTTTACAGCATTAGAACACATGTATGAATGATTGAATCGCTTTGAAATTTTTTTGACATCATTAGAACACATATATGCATGATTGAATCACTATGAAATTTATTTGACAGCCTTAAAACACATATATGCATGATGGAGTCTCTATGAAGTTTTTGTGACATCATTAGAACACATATATAAATGATTAAATTACTCTAAAAATATCTTGACAGCCTTAGAGCACATATTTGCATGATTTAAGGACTCTGAATTTTTTACGACCGTGTAACACATATATGCATTATTGAATTACTATGAAATTTTTTTGACAACCTTGGAACCCATATATGCAAGATTAAATCAATATTAAATTTTTCTGATAGCTTAGAACACATATATGAATAATTGAAATACTATGAAATTTTTTGACATCTTTAGAACACATATATGCATGATTAAATCTCTATCAAATTGTTTTGACAACATTAGAACATATATATGCCGGATTGAATAACTATAAAAAAAATTTGACTCCCTTAGATCACATATATACAAGATTGAATCACTATATAATTTTTTGACAGCCTTTAAACACTTATATGCATGATTGAATCACTATAAAAAATTTTTGACAGCCTTAGAACACCTATATGCATGATTGAATCACTATGAAATTTTTAGATAGACTTAGAACACATACATGCAGATTTAAATCACTATGAAATTTTTTTGACAGCCTTAGAAAACATATGTGCATGATTGAGTCACAACAAATTTTTTTTACAGCATTAGAACACATATATGCGTGACTGAATTACTATGATTTTTTTTTTTACAGCCTTAAAACACATTTATTCAAGATTGAATCACTATATAATTTTTTGACAGCTTAGAACACTCATATACATGATTGAATCACTATCAATTTTTTGAGGTAGACTTAGAACACATATAGGCATGATTGAGTCACTATAAAAAAATTTTGATGGCACTAGAACACATATATGCATGATTGAATCACTATGATTTTTTTTTCACAACATTAGAACACGTACATGCATGATTGAGTCACTATGAAATTTTGTTGACAACTTTAGAACACATATATGTATGATGGAATCTCTATAAAAAAATTTTGACATCAATAGAACACATATATGCATGATTGAATCACTATGAGATTTTTTTTACAGCCTTAGAACACATATATGAATAATGGAATCTCTATGCAGTTTTTTTTACAGCATTAGAAGACATATATGCATGATTGAATCTCTATGAAATATTTTTGATAGCCTAACAACACATATATGCATGATTGAATTTGAATTTTTTTTATAGCCTTAGAACACATATATGTATTATTGGATCACTATGAATTTTTTTTTGACAGCCCAAGGACACATATATGCATGATTGAATCTCTATCAGATTTTTGGACAACATTACAACAAATATATGCATGATTGAATCACTATGAATTTTTTTTACAGCCTTAAAAAACATATATGCATGATTGAATCACTATAAAATTTTTTTGACAGCCTTAGAACACATATATGCAAGATTGAATCACTATATAATTTTTTTGACAGCCTTACAACACTTATATTAATGATTGAATCACTATAATTTTTTTTGACAGCCTTAAAACACATATATGCATGATTGAATCTCTATGAATTTTTTTTTACCGCATTAGAACGCATATATGCATGATTGAATCACTATAAAATTTTGTTGACAACCGTAGAACACATATATGCATTATTGAATCACTATGAAATTTATTTGACAGCCTTAGAACACATATATGCATGATGGAGTCTCTATGAAGTTTTTGTGACATCATTAGAACACATATATAAATGATTAAATTACTCTAAAAATATCTTGACAGCCTTAGAGCACATATTTGCATGATTTAAGGACTGTGATTTTTTTTTTACAACCGTGTAACACATATATGCATTATTGAATTACTATGAAATTTTTTTGACAACCTTGGAACCCATATATGCAAGATTAAATCACTATGAAATTTTTCTGATAGCCTAGAACACATATATGAATAACTGAAATACTATGAAATTTTTTGACATCTTTAGAACACATATATGCATTATCAAATCTCTATCAAATTGTTTTGACAACATTAGAACATATATATGCCAGATTGAATCACTATAAATTTTTTTTGACTCCCTTAGATCACATATATACAAGATTGAATCACCATATAATTTTTTGACAAACTTTAAACACTTATATGCATGATTGAATCACTATAAAAAAAATTTGACAGCCTTAGAACACCTATATGCATGATTGAATCACTATGAACTTTTTAGATAGACTTAGAACACATACATGCAGGTTTAAATCACTATGAAATTTTTTTGACAGCCTTAGAAAACATATATGCATGATTGAGTCACAACAATTTTTTTTTGACAGCATTAGAACACATATATGCATTATTGAATCACTATGAATTATTTTTTACAACCAAAGGACACATATATGCATAATTGAATCACTATGAATATTTTTGACAGCCGTAGAACACATATATGCATGATTGAATGACTATGAAATTTTTTTAACAGCCTAAAACACATATATGCATGATTGAATCATTATAAATTTTTTTTGACAGCCTTAGAACACATATATTCATGATTGAATCTCTATCAGATTTTTAGACAGCATTATAACACATATATGCATGATTGAATCACTATGAAATTTTTTTGACAGCCATAGAAAACATATATCCTCGTTTGAATCACTAAGAAATTTTTTGACAGTCGTAGAACACATATATGCAAGATTGAATCACTATACAAATTTTTTGACATTCTTACAACACATATATGCATGATTGAATCACTATAGAATTTTTTTGACAACCTTAGAACACATATATGCATGATTGAATCACTATGAAATTTTTGTGACAGCCTTAGAATGCATATATTTATGATTGAATCACTATAATTTTTTTTATAGCATTAGAACACATATGTGCATGATTGAGGGACTCTGAAACTTTTTTGGCAGCCTTAGAACACATATTTGCATGATGGAATCACTATGAATTTTTTTTGACAGCCTTAGAACACACATGATTGAATCATTATGAAATTTTTTTGACTGCCTTAGAACACATGTATGCATGATTGAATCACTGTGAAATTTTTTTGACAGCCATGGAACACATATATGCATGATTGAATCACTTTGATTTTTTTTTTTTTACAGTCGTAGAACTCGTATATGCATTATTGAATCACTATAAAATGTTTTTGACAGCCTTAAAACACATATATGCATGATTGAATCACTATGATTTTTTTTTAATAGCCTTAGAACACATTTATGCATGATTAAATCTCTATCAATTTTTTTTTACAGCATTAGAACACATATATGCATGTATTAATCACTGTGAATTTTTTTTGACAGCCTTAGAACACATATTTGCATGATTGAATCACTATGAATTTTTTTTATAGCCTTAGAACACATATATGAAAGGTTGAATCACTATATATTTTTTTTGACAGCCTTAGAACAAATATATGCATGATTGAATCACTATGATTTTTTTTTTACAACCATAGAACACATATATGCGTTATTGAATCATTATGATTTTTTTTTGACAACCTTAGGAGACATATATGCTTGATTGAATCACTATGAATTTTTTTTTACAACCTTATGACACATATATGAATGATTGAATCACTATGATTTTTTTTTTACAATCATAGAACACATATATGCATTATTTAATTACTATTTTTTTTTTTTGACAACCTTAGGACACATATATGCTTGATTGAATCACTATGATTTTTTTTTACCACTGTAGAAAACATATTTGCATCATTTAATCACTATGACATTTTTTTGAGAGCCTTGAACACATGTATGCACGATTGAATCACTATAATTTTTTTGACACCCTTAGAACACATACATAAATTATTCAATCTCGATGAAAGTATTTTGACAACCTTAGAACAGATATATGAATGATTGAGTCACTATGAAATTTTTTGGACATCCTTAGAACACATATACGCATGATTAAATCACTATGATTTTTTTTTTACCACCGTAGAACACATATATGCATCATTGAATCACAATGACATTTTTGAGAGCCTAGAACACATATAAGCATGATTGAATCACTATAATTTTTTTTGATAGGCTTAGAACACATATATAAAAGATTGAATCACCATGAAAGTTTTTAGACAACCTTAGAACACATATATGAATGATTGAATCACTATGAATTTTTTTTGACATCCTTAGGACACATATATGAATGATTGAATCGCTATGATTTTTTTTTTAATATCGTAGATCATATATATACATTATTTAATCACTATGAAATTTTTTTTACAACCTTAGGACACATATATGCTTAATTGAATCACTATGAAATATTTTTGACAGCCTTAGAACACATATATGCAAGATTAAATCACTATAAAAAAATTTTGACAACTAGAACACATATATGCATGATTCAATTGCTATAAAATTTTTTACTGCCTTAGAACACATATATGCATGACTGAGTCTCTATCAAGTTTTTTTTACAGCATTAGAACATATATATGCATGATTGAATCACTTGAATTTTTTTTACTACCTTAGAACACGTATATGCAAGATTGAATCTCTATATAATTTTTTTAACAGCCTTAGAATACATATATGCATGATTGAATCACTACAATTTTTTTTTGACAGCCTTATAACACATATATGCATGTATAAATCACTATGATTTTTTTTTGACAGACATAGAATACATATATGCATGATTGAATCACTAGAAATTTTTTTGACAGCATTAGTACACATATATGCATGTTTGAATCACTATATAATTTTTTTGACGTCCTTAGAACATATAAATGCATGATTGAGTCACTCTGAATTTTTTTTTAGAGTCTTAGAAGACTCTTATGCATGACTGAATCACTATGAAATTTTTGTGATAACTTTAGAACACATATATGCATGATTGAGTCACTATAAATTTTTTTTTGACAGCATACGTATATGCATGATTAAATCACTATGAATTTTTTTTTATAGCCTTAGAACACATATATGTATGATTGAAGCAGTGTGATTTTTTTTTCACAGCATTAGAACACATATATGCATGATTGAATCACTATTAAATTTTTTTGGCAACCTTAGAACACATATATGCGTGATGGAATCATTACAAAAAAAAATTGACAGCACTGGAGCACATATATGCATGATTGACAACATTAGAACACATATATGCACGATTGAACCACTATAAATTTTTTTTGACAGCCTTAGAACACATATATGCATGATTGAATTTGCATTTTTTGGCAGCCTTAGAACACATATATGCATGAATGAATCACTATGAAATTTTTTTGACATCCTTAGGACATATATATGCAAGATTGAATCTCTATGATTTTATTTCGACTGTATTTGAACACATATATGCATGATTGAATCTCTATGAATTTTTTTTGACAACCGTAGAACACATATATGCATTATTGAATCACTTTGAATATTTTTGGACAACCTAATGATACATACATGCATAATTGAATCACTATAAAAAAATTTTGACAGCCTTAGAACACATATATGCATGATTGAATATCTATGATTTTTTTTAACAGCCTAGAACATATGTATGCATGATTGGATCGTTATGAAATTTTTTTGGCAACCTTAGAACACATATATGCATGATTGAATCTCTATCAAATTTTTGGACTGCATTAGAACACATATATGCATGATTGAATTACTATGAAATTTTTTGGACAACCTTAGGACACATATATGAATGATTGAATCACTATGATTTTTTTTTGACAAACGTAAAACACATATATGCATTATTTAATCACTAAGAAATTTTGTTGACAACCTTAGGACACATATATGCATGATTGAATCACTATAATTTTTTTTTACGACCGTAGAACACATATATGCATCATTGAAACACTAAGACATTTTTTTGAGAGCCTAGAGCACATATATGCATGATTGAATCACTATAATTTTTTTTGATAGCCTTAGAACACATACATAAATGATTGAATCACCATGAAAGTTTTTTGACATCCTTAGAATACATATATGAATGATTGAATCACTATAAATTTTTTTTGACATCCTTAGAACACATATATGCATGATTAAATCACTATGATTTTTTTTTACCACCATAGAACACATATATGCGTCATTGAATCACTATGACATTTTTTGAGGGCCTAGAACACATATATGCATGATTGAATCACTATAAAAAAATTTTGATAGCCTTAGAACACATATGTAAATGATTGAATCACCATGAAAGTTTTTTGACAACCTTGGAACACATATATGAATGATTGAATCACAATGATTTTTTTTTGACATCCTTAGGACACATATATGAATGATTGAATTGCTATGATTTTTTTTTTACTACTGTAGAACACATATATACAATTTTTAATCACTATGAAATTTTTTTGACAACCTTAGGACACATATATGCTTAATTGAATCCCTATGAATTTTTTTTACAGCCTTAGAAAACATATTTTAATGATTGAATAACTATGAAATGTTTTTGATAGCCTTAGAACACATATATGCATGATTAAATCACTATAAAAAATTTTTGATAGCCTAGAACACATATATGCATGATTCTATTACTATGAATTTTTTGACTGCCTTAGAACACATATGCATGATTGAATCTCTATCAAATTTTTTTGACAGCATTAGAACACATATATGCATGATTGAATCACTATGAATTTTCTTTTACTGCCTTAGAACATATATATGCAAGATTGAATCAATATATAATTTTTTTGACAGCCTTAGAACACATATATGCATGGTTGAATCACTATGAATTTTTTTTACAGCCTTAGAAAAAATATATCCATGATTGAATCACTATGATTTTTTTTTGACAGATATATAACACATATATGCATGTTTGAATCACTATGAAATTTTTGTGATAACCTTAGAACACATATATGCATGATTGAATCACTAGAATTTTTTTTGACAACATTGGAACACATATATGCGTGATTGAATCACTATGAAATTTTTTTGACAGACTTAGAACACATATATGCATGATTGAATCACTATATAATTTTTTTGACTGCCCTGGAACATATATATGCTTGATTGAATCACTATAATTTTTTTTATAGTCTTAGAAGACTCATATGGATGATTGAATCACTATGAAATTTTTGTGATAACATTAGAACACATATATGCATGATTGAATCACTATAAAAAAAATTTTGACAGCATTAGAACACATATATGCATGATTGAATCACTATGAATTTTTTTTGATAGCCTTAGAACACATGTATGTATGATTGAATCACTGTGATTTTTTTTTTATAGCCTTAGAACGCATATATGTATGAAGAAATGGGCAGATGAGAAGCGTCGTCCAGCAGAATTTCATGTTGGAGACAAAGTGTTGGCCAAGCTCTTTCCTGACCGCACAACTTTCTTTCGGGGCCACCACCGAGGCCTTATTCGCAAGTATGATGGTCCCTTCACAATTATCAAACGTGTGGGGAACTTGGCGTACCGTCTGAACTTGTCAGCAAACTTTCAAGTGCATCCGATATTCCACATATGCAACTTGAAGCTGTTCCACGAAGATGAAGGAGATCCTCAACGTGCTCTGATCCTGTAGCGGGCTCCTTCAACAGTCAATGTGTCAGACAGAGAGCCAGATGTCATCCTCAACCATTCCAACAACTATCTAGGGGAAGTCAAAAAGTACTTAGTGCAGTGGAAGGGATTGCCAGAATGTGAAGCTACTTGGGAAAAGGCCAGCTACGTGTTTCAACATCGATAGCTTGTAGAAGGCTACCATGAACAATTGATGTCGAGGACGGCGCCAACTTAGGCAGAGGAGCGTGTTCTGGACCGCCATGTTTTTCACCTTTTTGCTATGATGTATATATCTCTTTGGCACTCTACAGTGCCCCACAAGGCCTTACGACCTAAGTACCTCGTGTATTCGAACCCTCTCTTCCCCTCTTGATGTACTTTGCTTTCAAGTATCTATAAAGAAGCATTTTGCATCCTTGTCTCTTTGCTCTCTTTGTGTTTGTGCATACGCGTACTCTTGCTTCTGCTCGTGCGCGTGTGTTGTGCGTTGCTTGTGCGCTTAAAAGGTCTGCCTTTGGTGTTTGTGATTGCCCGAAGCTACGTCACGGGGGCATGATTTTCCCAAAATCTTTAGAGACTTTCTTAAGATTTTCAAATCCTTTTATCAGGGTTCCCTCGAGAAATCGATTTCCATCTTTTGCCTTAGAAACATTTTCCAACTCCAAAATATTTTCTAAGCATACATCAAGTTTTCCAACCTGCATTTTACAAAGTTCCATAGCACATGCCTGAATTCTCTGTGCATTTAGGATAGAACACAATTTTGTTAATTTAACTAAGTCAAGCACACATTTGGTCCTTGGTTTGATTACCCCTGGTAAAGGCGCCAAGAATGGTCGAACCTCGTACCGTGGCTTCGAATTCAGTTTATTTCAATCCAATCTCGTTCAAATTAGTTCAGACCTGTCTAGTAGTGTGTTTTTTCCCCATGCAAGGCAAAGACCCAAAAAACTAAAATTATTTGAGACACTATTTCTAAGAATTTTTGAATTGGAACATACCCCAAATTCAGACTTGGATCAATTTCTTCATCTAATATTTTATCAATATCCGAGATCCGCTCCATTTCAATTCGGATATTGGATCCAATGCTCGATCTGGTGTCTAATTTCTTCTCGGACCTGGATTTTTTATCTGATTTATTCAGAGATCCATATCCAGAGTCCACTTTATTCATTTAACTTGGAATATCTCATCAGATATCCAGAATCCAATTAAGCTATTACGGATCCATTTTAGTCTCGATCCACCTTCTGATCTGTTTAGAAGTTTAATTCAATCAATTTCTGAACTCTGATTTGTCTTAACATCTAAGATTCAGTATTCACTTCTTGGATTCTGATCTAGATCCAATATCCAATTTCATCCCCTAAGTTGGATCCAAGATCCAAAATAAAAAATCCCAATTTTATTATGAATTTTGGGTTTTTCTATTTTTAATTCTTCAAAAATCCATATTTAGGGTTTGATTCCCATTTTAAACCAAATTTCCTTCAAATTAAGATCAAGATCCAATCTTTTTCAAAATTTCAGATCCAAATCCTCTTTAAAACTCAATTTTTATCCTAAATTTAAAAATCTATCTTTGGATTTTAAATTAAAATCCATCATTTTGCAAAATCCTTTGAAAAACGCCCTATAGATCTAGTTCAAAATTCAGTTTGGATTTTAAAATGTCAAAATGGATCCATATCTAGTTTCAAAATCCAATTTTTATTCAAACTCAATTTGGAGATTTCAAATTCAAAATCAAAATCCAATTTTTATCCCCAAATTCAAAAATAACCTTTGAATTTCAAAATCCAAAATTAGTATTTTGCAAAAAATTCTCAAAATTCAATTTGGATCCAGTTTTTGCCCAATTTGGATTTCATAAATCAAAATTAGATTTTTTAATCTAATTATTTCCAAAACTCCTCTTTCATTCTTCACATTTCATTTCCTTTTTATCTCAATTTCAAAATAAAAAAAAATAAAAATTATTATTTTTTGAAGAGGGGCACCGCTTGGCATTTTTGAAATTCAAAATAAAAATCATTTTTTACAAAACTTTAAAAACCCTCTTGCATTTAAAAACCCACATGAGCATCACGCACAAGGTGATGCCATGTGTCAAATTTTCAAGTAATTGGCTATTTTGCCCATCTATAAAACCAAAAAAAGACACACATGGGCACCCCCTTTGCAAGAGGGTGTCATGTGTCAAAATATTTCACAAAGCGCAATTTTGCACATTTATAAAAATGGGAAAAGACCCACATGGGGTTGACATCACCTTTTGAGATTTTTTAGTCCTATATTGCTCATTTTTGCTTAAGCCATCCCCAATCTCAACTATAAATAGACCCCTTTGGGGTCTCTCTTTTCAAAAAGTTGAATATTGAGAAATTAAGAGAATAAAAAAGTTCTCTCTTTCTCTTCTCTTATCTTCTTCTCTCTCTTTTCTTCCTCCTCCGCTCTTGGCTCTCTTGGTGGCTAAAGTGAAGAAGGAGAAAGAAGCTCTCCAGCCCAAGGTAGGCCCTCTCTCACCTCTAATATATTTTTTCTTTCTTTTTTTTTTCTTTCTTTTTCTCAAACTCCCCCCCCCCCCTTTCTCTTCTTTCTTGCAAATTCTTTTCAATAACATGTAATAGCAATGTAGATCTAGCTTAATTCCATGTTAATTTTTATTTGTATATTTTGATCAATTCAATTTGCTATTTACTTTGTGCATTTTTATTCTAGCCATTTAGAATTGGGATTTGATCTTCAATAGATCAAATTCCACATTCTATGGGCAAAATCAATTATAATTTATACCCCAATGCTTTTAATTTTTTTTTAGATGCTTTTATTTATGTTGTTATATCATTTTCATTATCATCTATGATCTAGAATGGTAGATCTCACATTTTGATCATTAGATAAATTCATTTATAAGATTCTATTTCATTCAATTATGTTGAGATGATATTTTCAATTCTGATCTATTTTTTTATTTCATTATTTTGCATATCATTAGATGTTATTTTGATCTGATTTTCTTACTGCATTATCATGCATATATTTTCAAGATCTCCACCAAAAATTAGATCAATCTGAGTTGGTTTGATCCCTCAAAAAATTTGAGATTCAGACCCTGCTATTTAGCCTCATCTGTATTTAGCCTGAAATTATATCAACTTGTTGGAGTGATTTTTCCCTAACCAGAGATGATCTTTCAAATCTGTAAAAAGGGATGTCTTTCTCATTAAGTCTCATTTGTTCACACCAAATTTCATCAATTTCTATAGTGTTTTCATTCCTGATTTTGATTAAAAACCGCAACCCTATTATACTCTATCACTTTTAGGATTTGGTTTTTAACCCAGTTTGTC